>NC_055677.1:752500-830000 GCF_017976325.1 Chelmon rostratus
CTAGTGTTTCAAAGTGGTACTACTGCTGGTGCAAACACCAGCGATCACTTTCTGTTTTCCCTGAAGAGACGATCAACAGCACTTTGGACATAAGAAAGAGTAATAACATAGTCAGACCGGTCAGACATGCCTGTTTTTCCCAGCATTCCTCCTATTTTACCCTCCTCTCCTGCTGTTTCAATATTTCACCTGAAAGCTCCCCAAGTTTTACCAAAGTCAAACCCTAACCCTTTCTAAAAAGAGAACAAAACAAAAGTTGGCTGTAACGCAGACAGGAGGCATGACTTCCTTCTTTATGTGTTAATATGTGTGTATGCAGCATTTTGAAGTGGTGTGTTTGTGGTCATAATGCTGCAGTCCAGTGCAGCACGTTTGAGCGTCTCAGCTGACCTGCATGTGCTGCTGTCCCGGCTGGTTGTTGTCGTCGGTGTACGGAGGGTTCCACAGCTGGATCTTCTCCTGCTTCAACTGGTTCTTCAGCTTCGCCTCCGTGTTCTGCTCCGCCATCGTCCGAAAACAACGAGCAACTAAACCAACAGAAGGGAAGAGGAGAGCAGAGAAAGTGAAAGCTGGACAGAGGGAGGAATTCCCCTGCTGGGTGGAGTTCAGCTCACTGAGACATTACTGGACCGACTGTTGCTGCTTCGGTTTACTGGACTACAGACTCTGGAGCTCTTGGAGAATGTGAGGGGTCGCCGAACAGAAGAGCAGAACAAACATGTTTGTGCAACAGAAAATCATTCATTTCCAGAAGTGTTTTTCTCTCGCTGTGGAAGCTCTGTCCTCTTATTATACCGTCAATGTCGAGCATTCAACATGCCGTGAATTTACCCAGTCTGTATATCCTGATCAGATTTTTTTAACACTCACAAATATTCAGTCAGGATCGAGGCAAACATCTGGTTTCAGATCCTGACATCTCTGCTTTGTTCATTCAGTTATGCAGCACAGTCGTGAGTTTTCTTCCTGTGTGTTATTCTCAGTGTGATGGAGATTCTTAGTGTTTGTCGCTCATCTGAAGCACTCTGACACATTTTCAAAATAAATGTCAAAATAAAGTGTTTCCAAGCCGCAGATTATGAACCGCACAGAGTACCAGAGGTGATTTTAAAGGGGCGTGGTCTAAGCACATTTATGAAGAGTACTTACTCCTGTAAATTATTTGAGTTGGTTTCAGGGAGTTTCCCACAATACACCTATCCAGGTGTATTGTGGGAAATGTAGGATCCAGTGTTAGCAGCTGGACTAAAAGCCTGCTCAGGTTGTGGTCATTATCTTTTTAAATCTCGTGGTTCCTTCAAACTTTAGAGAAATTGGAGATCATTCATCCTGCTGGCTGATGACACCACGGAACAGTTACCATGGTAACACAGGCAGATTAACTCCCAAACTCAATACGGTGTCTTTAGACAGGAAGAAAACTTTATTAATACAACTTCTTTGATTTCTTGACCTCGACAACAAACTGCTTTGAGCAGGCACATTCAGTACCTGACACTGGCACGGTCGTAAAACCGTGACAGTTAGCTTTGCTGTCTCTTGTCAACACTTTAAGTTCCTCTGATGTGACCGCAGAAAGCTGACGTCACAGCGGCTGCTGGACATGGCTAACACGGTGTTAGCTGACATTGGTCTAAACAGGTAAGTGGAGACATTAGCGACAACAGACCAACATTTAGTGTCAGTGACGCAGTTTTTCTCTTATTCAGACGGCTAACAGCTAACATTTATCCTAACCGTGCCCGGTAAAACTAACATCACAGCTGAGTTAACGGACGCTAACGCCACTCATCGCGTTGCGCAGCCTCAAATTTAGCTCGTTTCGCTCTTTTCATTCGTCAGGTCTGCCTTCAGACGCCGTTAAACCTTTCTGTCAGTTACCTTGATGTTAAAGAACACGATGACAAGGCGCTCCGCGGTCGTTAAAGGTCTCCTCCCTCCGCGCGACGACGTTGTTTTTGTGTATTTATCGCTTCTCGGAAGTCGGTGCTGAGCGGGGTAAAGAGGGCTCACTCTGAGCACGTTTCACGATCCGGTTCACGTAACCTCCGTCTACCGAAACCAAGCGAAAAGCTCAGCGGGTCCGTCGCTGCCAAGACACCACATATATCAGTCACATATACGATCTTTGATCGACTACGGAGCCCGAAGAGGGTCAAATGTCATGCAGCGTTTTTACGAATGCAAAGGCAGGAAGAAACAAGGCAACCAAGAGGTGAAAAAAATACAAATCTAATCTAAAATAAAATAAAATCAATTATATATATATATATATATATATATATATATAAACCTGCTTCTTTTCACAATAAGATAATGAGATGACTATTTTACATTATATTTAAACATTTAGTTCTTTCACAATTCAAAGATTAATATGAATGATGAATGCACTCAATCAACACAGACCCCATAATTAAACACCAGCATCCAGACTCATCAGAAACACAGACGAGATGACTCAACATCTCAGTTTCAGGTCTTCACTAAATCAAAAATCTAAAAACAACAACAACAAAAAAAGGCCAGATTTCACCAGCCCTGTGTGTTCTGGCTGCAGGAGATAAAGTAAAGAAAGAAAATGAGAGAGAAGAAACACGAGAGCCTGAACTGTGAAACATCATCAGTTTGAATTTAATCAGCTGCAACATGATGTGTAAAACTAGAGCACGTGCCTTTACTTTGAAGAGCAGGTCAGGACCCACCACCAAAATAAAAGATTTCCTGTCCGTCAGTGGCATTCAGGTCACGCTCTTCCCACCTGAGCCAGAGACAACTTTCACACCTGCAAGCTGCCAGAGACACATCACACCTGCCCACTTGCCATTACAGTACTGTGCTCTACGTTTGATTTGAGCGTAAGCACAACTCGGACTGGTTGCAGAATATATGACAGACCTCTTAAATTTGAGCTGGATCTTAGATCCTCTGATCAGTTACTTCGTCCATGTGGCTTACCTTTAAAGTTGTTCTACGTCTGTATTTAAGGCCAAAATTCTGCTATTTTCAATAAAGTTTTATTTTGAAGTGAAGATCTATGAAACACCGAGGGGTTCTTAAGTCTCATACGGCTATGAACATTCTGTCATAAATAAAAGACATCATGAAAGAACTGAAGAGATTATTAAACTCAGCACATTATTGAGAAATGTTTTTTTTATATATTGCATGTCATTGTACCTGAAAGTGGTGATGTCAAAGCCCTCTCACCTTTCAGCCAATCACAGGCCTCCTACAAGCTTAACATCTGCTGCCAGGTTTAGCCTATTAGCGCCTGTTAGCTGGAGCAACAACAATGGCTGCTGCTGCCAATATGAAATGAAACATTACTATGATGAAATAAAAATGAACTCCTATAAATGAAAAACTAAAAAATAAGGAAACAAGAATAAATCATGTTAAATGATAATTGATCATAAGAAGTGGAGTTCTGATCATTTCTTAAATCATTTCCAGAGTTTAGACAGTTCATTCATATCAGTGTTCATAATTACTTGTTTATTTGTCTAAATATGCAGAGACTCTTTCCTTCGTTTGTTCCTCGACAGGCTGACAAACGTGGACGATTCTTGACTCTCTCAGAAGGACGAGTACATCCCCAGCCGCCGGGCGGCCTCAGAGATCCTTGGGGTCTTCCTGCTGGGGAACGGGTGGTAGTTCTGGTTCTGGTGGACCCCCCCGGAGGAGCCCACCCCTCCTACGCTCAGCTGCCGGGTGAACCTGAGGGCCGGGGCCGAGGACTTCCTGGAGCCCCTCCATGCCGAGGTGCTGCTGTTCTGTTCAGAGTTCCTGGTTTTTCGACCTGCAGAATGGCCCTCCTTCAGGTCTTCCTGTAGGCTGGTGGTGGAGCTGCTGGGGGAGCAGGGGATGGAGGCGACAGGGGTGGAGCTTTCATCAGAGCTGCTGCGAGCTGAAAGGTCCAGAGAAACACTGCAGGGACCGTCAGGTTCGTCTTTGGATCCACCATCGAGTGAACCAGAGACAGAAACCGGGACTGGATCCATCTTCTCTGGATCTCCTCCAGATCTCTCAGAGGATTCAGTATCTGGGTCTCCTCTGGACCCGTCTGCGTTGAAGCGGTCTTCTTCTTCAACCCTGCGGGAGCCTACGGCCTCAGAGGAAGACGAAGAACACCTGGAAAACAAAGACAACATGGAGGAAAACCGGCAACCCAGACACCTGCGTGTCTCACCTGAGACATCCTCACACCTGCCTTCACAACTGGATTTACAAAGAGCTGATCCTAAAGGGACCAGACTGAGGACAGCGGGACCCGACTGGACCCACGAGGACCTCAGAGAACCGGACTGTGTGCTGCTGTCAGACACTTCCTCAGTGTGAGGCTTCGCCCGGCCCTCAGAGCGTTCGCCAACATTCATTCTGATGAAGCATTAAAGGTCTGTGATCAGGTGAAGGCTGTTCTGTGATCAGTCCTCTGTTCTCTTTCCTTCATTAGCTGCTGTTTGAACACAGATCAAAACAGCCGAGTTCAGACACCTGATCGATTCTTAACATCTGAAATCGTTTTTGGCCCAAAGAGAGGAATGAACCGATGAAAGCTTCTACCCAGTCGAGGTGCTCGGCGCTGTGCGACAGATCAGAGCGCTGTTTCGCTTTGAGTCAGTCCTCCGGTCATGAAAAGTCCGATCGAAGTTTATCAAAATTAAATTGATAACTTTAAATAAAAAGCAGATCATCTCATGTGACTGATAAACTATCGCTTCATCCATATTCTTCATATCTGTTAGCAATCATTGAAAATTTTGTCATCCTCACTTTACCATGTTGGTTTCTTTTGTACCCTCGTCTGAAACATCAATAAACCAGAATCAATCTTTAATAATCAAACTGATTCCTGACAACAGCTTCCTGAAGTGTTCCTGAGTCCAGGTATTAATCTCTTCATCCAATCACGTGTTGACAAAGTGTTGACCCTCGCTCCATCCTCGCTGTGAACCACTGAGCCTTTCAATCATGATACTCTCACCTGTCACCAATCAGCCTGTTTACCTGTGGAATGATCCAAACAGGTGTTTTTGGAGCGTTCCACATCTTTCCCAGTCTTTAGTTGCTCCTGTTTGAAACGTGTTGCTGCATCAGATTCAGAATCAGCTGATATTCACAAACTGACCTGGAGGAACTGTTGGTGTTTGTTGTTTCAGGGGAGGAAGTCGTGAGCTGCGCCGTCACACCGGGACAGCGGCGGCGGTGGAGGTCCAGGTGGACGTGCCAGGGGTCGTAAGCCGCGGGGTCGGGGTCAAATGTTATAGACGGTGATGAGGTGCCGCTTGGTTTCCATGGCGATGTCAGACCCTGAGTGACGGGGATGATGCTGACGGCCTCTGACAGTTCCTCTGAGACTGGAGACAGAGAGTTAAACAAACTGGACTGAGATCACATGATTGAAGAAACATGAGATTCATCAATAAAGATGATCAATATCAAACCAGACAAAACAACACATTCATGAAGCTGAAGAGACCCAAACTGGAAGAATCTGGATTTGATTAAAAGACAGAAATCGTTGTTGTCGTCCCATCAGCGGAGTCAGAATGAAGTCGAGTTTCTTCAGGACCAGAATCTAAAACATCTGAACCGTCTGGCTGCAGATGACGATGATCCGTTCTGTGGATCAATATCTACTGATGATGAGATGAAAGACAGTCACAACCCAAAACCATTCAGTTCATTGTTCTATTCACACATTTTGTTTCCGGCTTGTGAATGTACTCAAGTATTAATCGATTTTTATCGTTTCTGTTCATTGATTAACGCATTTATCGGCTAATCGTTGCAGCTCCGCGTCTAAAGTTCAGAAGTGCGACACATTTTTACATGAAGCCTCTAAATTTGTTTTTCTTCAGACATATTTTCTGTTATCCATCCATGCTAGGAGGAAGTCACCTGTTCAGCCTAAAGTAATCAAACCCATGTGATCAAACCCATGTGATCGGCTGCAAACATAAAAACACATCAGAGCTTATGTGAAGAGTCTAAACTGGAACAGAAAAGCGACTTGTTTCACCAACACCGTCACGTCGGCCGAGGAGGCGATAACCGGAAGTAATGATGTCTGACCTTCAATATAAAAGCACATATTTTGCCACAACAAGAGAAGCAGACGTGTTCAGTCCAACATCTAAATCAGCCCAAGAACTCACTGATTAAATCTGATGTGTAACTAAAGCTGTGATACTTTAGCTCATCTAACAGTTGCTAAATTATTAGCCAGTTTAGTTATAAACTGATTGATACAAAATTAATCTGCAACAATTCCGACAAATGTTCTAATCATTGCAGTCATGAGAAAATACATCCTGAACTCTGATGTCGCTTTCAGCAGTCTGTTGCTTTTATTTTTATTTTAATTAGTTACTTCATTTATTTTACAAGCAACAGAAAAGTGTGTGTACTTTTACTGAAATAAAATGAATAAAAATGAAAATACTTCATCTTTACTTCAGTAAACTTTAGAAAGCTGAACTTTTCCTTGTAATGGAGTATTTTTACACTGTAGTATTTCTACTTCACCTAAAGTAAGTGGTTTGAATACTTCTTCCACTTCTGATTTTTACACACAAACTATCTGCTGGCAAATTACAGCACAACCGGGCTGTCGTGCTTTTATTTTGAAAGGTCACACCGGAAATCTTGGTTGTATATCCGTTAACGTGACGTTTTCCTGAACGGAGAAAGAAACTCGTTTCACGGAGTTTAAAACCAGCATTTTCTCCTGGAAACTGAACTTTTGTCTCGATAAACTCGAACATTTTTTGCTTTTCTCTCTAAACAAATCCGCCTGTTTTCTGACAAACGTTGTCACGAGCCGAATTTCTGTGCAGGTAAACAACGAGCTGCTGGTTGAGTTTCCGCTCACCTGTCCTGAACAGAAGCACCTGAGTGTGTCTCCTCTGTCTGTCCCTGGTGCACCTGTACTGTTCTCTGAGCAGAGAGATGTCCATGTTCCTCCTTCTCTCCTCTTCCTCTCCTCCTCCTGCTTCCTCCTCCTCCTCCTCCTCGCCCTTTCTCAGCAGCCGCTCCTCCTTCCTCATCCCTGCCGGAGAGTCACACGGTGACCTTTGACCTGCTACTACTCATAATAATAATTATATATACATATATATATGTATCATGCTAGCAGCTGTAAGGTTATTGTCGAATGGTGCTTTGAGCTAAATGCTAACACCAGCATGCTAACATGCTAACACTGGCAGAGCTGCTGTATTTAGCGTGTTAGCATGCTAAAATGAGCTGAGGCTGCTGTGAATGTTTGTGCTAAGTGTTGGACACGTGAACTTGTTGACCTGATCAGTGTGTTTTTGTTGTGATGCAAATTTCCACATAGAATAAGTGCATGCGTGTAGCTGTGTGTCATGATGTTCACTGCGTGGAATAAACTGTTTATCCTGAAATATGAGTCTGCTGTAACTTCATTACACTGAAGGAATGTGATTACTTCAAAGGAGGTCGAACATGTTGACATCACATTCGTATTCTGTACGTTCAATATACAGTCGATCCTGTTAAATCAATGACTGCTCTAAACGATAGATCACTGTGTTCTGGTATATTACTGACATTGAATTAAATGTCGTGTGAGAATCTACCTGAAATGAAAAAATAATGAACTGTTCAACATATTTTTGGAACTTTTAACTGCAGTTTTCTAAATGAAGAGTGATCCCTCACAATGATGCTACATTCATGTGGATTCAGACACTATTTCTACTCGTATACATCATGAATCAGAGTCCCTCAGGTTACACCAGGTGTGCGGTTGTGTTTTTACCCTCCAGCGGCCCCCCGCTGGGAGTCATGCAGCAGCAGCAGGAGCAGGACATCCTGTTGGCATCGGCAGCAACACACCTGCTGCAGGTGTTTCACTCCTCGTCAGTGAGACCAGTGTTCACCTCCTGCAGCATGTGGACTTACGGCGTTTTTAAAACCTCATCTGGAAGCTCCGACGAGCCGAAAGCTGCTCCTTAAGTCCATCAAAGCGGATCCAGATTCGACGAAAACCACAAAAAAAAAAGAAGTTCAGTGATGAGTTTTAAATGGTAGAATGGTTCAAGTAGCGGACGTGTTTCTGCTGCGTTACCTCGTCAGGCAGGAAGCTGAACTGATCACACACACACACACACACACACACAGCGGCATTATTCTCTGACTTTGATTGGTGTGTAAACAATGAAGGACATTGTGTTGTGCTGACCTTTCTGTTCACACAGTCACATCAGTTTGTTTGACACGACTGAAGAACAAACACTCGATTGAACAGCCGTTCATTATTATTCAGAGTGAAGTGACGTGAAACAGTTTTATAGAACAGTGAGGGAGGAGTCAGCAGCACCATGTTTTACATAGAGGGGTGTTCCAACCAGTTTATACCAGTTTATATCAGTTTATACCAGTTTATACCATCTTATATCAGTTTATATCAGTTTATATCAGTTTATACCAGTTTATATCAGTTTATACCAGTTTATACCATCTTATATCAGTTTATACCAGTTTATATCAGTTTATACCAGTTTATGCCAGTTTATATCAGTTTATGCCAGTTTATACCAGTTTATGCCAGTTTATATCAGTTTATACCAGTTTATACCATCTTATATCAGTTTATACCAGTTTATGCCAGTTTATATCAGTTTATACCATCTTATATCAGTTTATACCAGTTTATATCAGTTTATATCAGTTTATATCAGTTTATACCAGTTTATGCCAGTTTATATCAGTTTATATCAGTTTATACCATCTTATATCAGTTTATACCAGTTTATACCATCTTATATCAGTTTATACCAGTTTATGCCAGTTTATACCAGTTTATACCATCTTATATCAGTTTATACCAGTTTATATCAGTTTATATCAGTTTATATCAGTTTATACCAGTTTATGCCAGTTTATATCAGTTTATATCAGTTTATACCATCTTATATCAGTTTATACCAGTTTATACCATCTTATATCAGTTTATACCAGTTTATACCAGGTGATACCAGTTTATACCATCTTATATCAGTTTATACCAGTTTATACCAGGTGATACCAGTTTATACCAGTTTATTACGTTGTATAACCAATGAGGCTCCTCTAACCTCTCGAACAGAAGGCGTTCCACTGTGGCTATAAATGACCCACCCTGCTCTGCCTCTGATTGGTTTACCCCATTCTACCCCTAACCAATCCTCACTCCTCATGCTTCAACCTAACCAATCCAACCAAAGAAGGCAACGAGTACTAGTTTGTGGCTGAGTCAGCTGTAGCAGCACACGTTTGAAGAAGAGTGAACGCTGACGGGCTGTGATCATCTTCTGTTCAGACCGACAGTGAAAGTGATCATTGATTGTTGTAAATATCTGCTGATTCTGAATCTGATGCAGCAACACGTTTCAAACTAAAGACTGGGAAAGATGTGGAACGCTCCAAAAACACCTGTTTGGATCATTCCACAGGTAAACAGGCTGATTGGTAACAGGTGATAGTATCATGATTGAAAGGCTCAGTGGTTCACAGCGAGGATGGAGCGAGGGTCAACACTTTGTCAGCACGTGATTGGATAAAGAGATTAATACCTGGACTCAGGAACACTTCAGGAAACTGTTTGATTGGAAATGACTGATTCTGGTTTGATTCTGTTTTTAGGGTCCAGACTCTTTCACAGTCACTTTGTGTTCTTGCACAGATGGATGTTGTGACTGTTGTGATGACGCATGTTGAAGTTTGGTTCCATGCATGTATTTGATGAAACAGGCTGATCAGACAAACCTAAAGCTGCATGCGACCGTTAGCCGCTGTGGTAGCTAGCAGCACTGCGTCAAAGTTTATCATCTTTGAATAAATGGGCAAAACTATTAATTTAATCTTTATTCACTTCCTGGTCTGACATCGGGGCGTTGCACCTTTCCACAGCTCACTAAGCTACGTCCACTTTATGTCACTATCCAATCAAATCTGACGGATTCTGGTAACTCGGTCCCAGTCTGTTTCACATCATGTGACATCACTGAGGATGACGGTGTGTCTTCTCAGACTGTAGGACTGTTCAGGGGTCACACAAAACAACACACACACACAGAGTGTTTGATAAAAAACCTCTTTTCTTATCTTAGTCTGGGTTTATTTATTGTACATGATTACAGCGGTGGTGGAGGAGACGGGAGGGGGAGGCAGAGGGGGAGTCGGGTGTCACAGGTCAGGGTTTAGAAGTAGTTGACGACCCTGCGGATGGACTGGATGTTGGGGTTCTGGGCCTGCCACTCGTTGTGGCTGCAGTAGTCTCCACGCTCCACGATGTACATGCGGCCGCGGAAGTTTGGCTCCTCGTACATCACCCAGCTGAGGACGCAGAAGAAGAAGGATTTACAACGAGAAGACCTGCAGCTGACTCTCATCTTTATGATCGACTCATCTGCTGCTGCACTCCTTCATTCAGCCATCATTTCTTTTATCTATAAAATGTCAGAAACCTAAAAAACCTTCCCAGAATGCAGCAGACACATTAAAGGTCTGGTTTGGTCCTCATTTTACTGCCATGTTGGACCAAGAAAAGCAGCAAAGTCTCACATGTGAGAACCACAGCGGTTTGAAGTATTACTTCAGTGATTAACTGCTGATGGTGGCTGTGTGTTAAACTCACGCTCCGTCTCCGTAGACCTTGACGGAGTTGATGCAGTTCTTGGAGAAGCCGCGGCTCTGCAGGAAGGGACAGTCGTCGCAGATCTCCACGCACTGACCGGAGAAGTTACAGGCCTCGAACAGCTCGATGCGGTAGTGCTCTCCATGCTGAGGGACGGACGGACGGATGGAGGGTGGAAAGACAGACGGACAAAACGCAAGAGAGGACAGGAGCATTAGCGCTGTTACTGAGCAGCCATGTTACGTTTCCTCCCATCGAGTTCGTATTTCCTGCTGGAGGTTCCTCACCTCGACTGCTCCAAACTCTGCCTGACTGTTTCAAACATTCACCAAGTGCAGACCTCAGATCAGAGTTACTTTGAGATCCAGCTAAATCTAAATGTGGGGAGCGTGCATGTGCTAACTGATTAATGTGATTAAATAAATCACACAGAGGCAGCAGGAAGCTGAAGATTTTAACAACAACCTGAATGAATCAATCAGTTCTTTAGCTGCTTCATCCACGCGTCCATTTTCAAGCAGTGAAACAATGTGAGATCAGGAACCGATCAGATCAGAGATCAGTTTTACTCAGTGAACTTGCAGAGAACCTGCTGTGTGCAGGCTTACTGTTTGACCTGAGGGTGGCGCCAGAGGAGAGGTCAGGGGAGTTCACATGATGACTAGGATGTCTCCTCTGGGGGCCGACAACTGGTATTTTGATTTTTAATGAAAAACAAACCTCGAGGTTAAATACTAAGGACTCAGCGACGGTTACCATGCGGATGGGCTTGCAGGATCCCATGTGGTCGTTGTGGGAGTTCCACCTCTGGAATTCTGGGTACTCTCCGTGCTCCAGGATGTACTGCTGGCCCTTGAAGTCGGGGTGGTCGTAGCAGATCCAGGCTCCGCTCTCCACACGGATAGAGTTCACCCTGAAAACACACAGCAGAAATACTCAGATGGTGTCCGAGGATTTTATTCACCACACAAGCCTTATGTTCTAATTTCACATGTTGCCCAGGTAACCCAAACTTAAAACTTCCTCCACATTTGCATTTACCTGGTGTCTCTTAATAAAATGTCCATTTCCACAGAATTAATTCATCCATCAGAACAACTTAACTTAAAAATCTTGCAGCTTTGGCTTCATAGACTTTTATTGTGAAACCCATCAGGAAGTGTTAACGGATCAATCAGAGAGGAGGAAAACATCTTTTCATAAACTGTGTCTGCTGGTGATCATCAGAATGGAAATAACCAAACGTGGCCGCCATAATATTTAAATATAATAATAATATATATATATATATAATTGTGTTTCTCTGATAAGGAAGTGACTGTGTCGATAATGTGAGCTGACAGGAAGCAGTTTGTCCTGATGCTGAGATGGAAGTATCAGGAATTATCCATGACCAGTGGACCTGCTCACCTGTTCATGAAGCCGCGGTCCTGGAAGTTATCACAGTCTCCTCTGACCTCCAGCTTCCTGCCGGTGAAGCACTTCCCCTCGTAGAAGGTAATCTGGAGGGCAAATCGACAAAAACATGACGGTTCATGTGTGATCAGCTGCTCACATTTAAACACTTTTCCTTCAGTCGGATCTTATACAACTGTCCCCGTCCGTCGGCGTGAACTCAGTCTCTGGTGTGTTTAAAGGTGATTGGCTGGAAGGTCAGCTGATGAAGCAGCTCAGAAGGTTTCTTGGCTGCTCTCGAGGAATCACCGTTTCAGACGTTCTGACAGTAAATTCCATTCAGTGTGAAAGAAAAGTAAAAACTGCTTTCCAGAAACAACTGTTAACTCCAGACCGCGACTGCATGACGCGGAGCACGAACAAACATATCAAAACAATCATGACCGACGACATCAATGGCTCAAACGCAGGTAGAACTTTCTTCGCAATGCAACAGGTAACTTATCTGACTGGAATCATTTAATGATTAGAAACTTTGGGAAATACTTGACCTCTAATTCATTTTGCTTACGTTCTTACATTCAAACTGTGACTTGTCCAGCAGCGCCCCCCCCTGCTGGACAGGAGGGAGAACTGGCTGGGTTTAAGCTGCTCAGCTCTGATTGGCTTTAACCTCTGTGTGTGGGATCAAAACATTGTTTTAGTTGTTGTTAAAGAGTAACTCAACAGCAGCATTTCTCTGTCCACTCAGTAGCCACACCCAGCTGTGATGTCACAGTGCACTGACACACCTGGGAGTACACCTGTTCATCACTGAAGCAAGGTGAAAGGTAAAACCACTGGAGGTGTGAAGTTATAACAGAAGCCCAGTGGAAAAGATGATGTGAGAGAAGAAGAAGCCAATCAATCGAGCACTGAGGTACAAAACAGCCCCCAGGATCAGCAGCTTGCCTCAGACCATCACCTGTACTCAAACTACCTGCTGCTTTCTCTGTTTACCTGTTACCTGAAAGATGAACTCAATGCAAAGTTAACTTTATCGAGCCACTAAGACTTCATTCTGGTTGAAGTGCAGCTCTGCCTTTTCTGAGAATAACAGCAGGGGAACATCACACCAAACCCCATTCAAGAATCAGGCAATTTAAGTTCAGGCAACACATACAGGACATCATCCATTCTGAGGTGAAGTTCAACTGAATTGATTTCCAGTGAATTCTCATAAAACGAGTTTGTGAAAGAGAAGTTAAATATTGTGTCATTTTACCACAGGACCCTGCTGGTCTACAGATTCTGGTCTCAGTCTCCAGATGATCCACAGAGCAGCTAAAGCTCCACATTTCAAACAGTAATCTGGTCGTTTTCCCCAGCCGCTGTTACTCACCTTTCCAGAGTACTGCGACATGTTTGCCCACTGGATACTGTCCAACCTGGCCCGCAACCACACACACAGTGTAACAGAGAAAAAGTTGGACACCACAATATATACGGCAGGGGGACGAGCGAGGGGCGACGTCCCCGCCGGACGGACAAAAGACACAAGAGACAAGGGTTTAAAAGTTTCTGCTGCCTCAGCGCTTTCCCTTCATCCTGACGTGTCTGCTGATTCTGCTGTGTGTGTGTGTGTGTGTGTGTGTGTGGACTCAATAGAATGTGCTTGGCCTGAGCTTTACAGGGTCAATGATATTGCACATGCCACGCTTCTATAGAGACAGTGAAAGGATGCATGCACAGCTCGTGTACTGTCAGTGTTTCTACATACAGACACAACACTCACATCACATTTCATGCAGACTCAAAAACATCCATGAAGGAATCTTAACGTGGACAGAAACACACAACATGTGACTTCACTTCATTGACTGACATGAAGATCAAACAGCTGGAAGTGACGTTTCGGACTTGATGAAAAGATAAAAGTAAAACTCCTTCACATCTTCTCGTATTATTTTAGAGAAACTGTTTGTCCACTGCAGGGCATCACATTTAAAGTGGAACAGCTCCAGAACAACATGATGGATGTGGAGGCGTGTTTGTGTCCCCCCCCCCACACACACACGTAGAAAAAGTGTTCTCTGTTATTTATTTAAATCATTTTACAGCCTTCTGTGTTTCTGCTTCTTATAAAAAATATTCCATAAATGTCTTACGAAGCAAAGGATACATTATTATGACAAAAATGACTTTTTATTACAAGATGAATTTACAACCCTGATTCCAAAACAGGTGGGACTCAGGTGGGTCACATTCTGACCTGCTGATCCTCTCTGACATAAACTGACCTGAAATCAGCACAAAGTCAATATATTTACTGTCTGAGCTCATCAGCTTCATTGATTTCTGTAAATATCTGCTGATTCTGGATCTGATGCAGCAACACGTTTCAAACACGTTGAGACAGGAGCAACTAAAGACTGGGAAAGATGTGGGACGCTCCAAAAACACCTGTTTGGATCATTCCACAGGTAAACAGGCTGATTGGTAACAGGTGAGAGGATCATGATTGGGTATGAAAGGCAGTGTGACAACTGTTTCAGAATCAGGGTTGTGTTTCAAAGGCTACATTTCAGCTTTCACTAATATATTTAGAACGAGTGTCTGTATTAGAAAAGCCTCCGAGTGAAAACCAGACTGCAGCTCAAAGGACTGAGCTGAATCGACACGTCTGTAAACAAACTGAACATCGTGGAGCAGGATTTGTTACGGGACGGCTGGATCAGGCTCACTCACTTTGAACTCCGTGGATCTGATCTGAACTGGACACACGGAGGGTGAACGGGGAGGGCCGGCTCTCTGAACGACTCAGACCTTCAGCTTATTGTGAATCTTTACGTGTTTGTTCCACATTCACAAAATGTTTCAACACAATAACCAGAAAACCAAAGAATCCTCCTGTAGACCGAACCACCAACACAGACCAGGTTAAATACTGTCAGACGTCCTTCATCTGCCTGTCAGTGTCCTTCAGTACACAGCAGGTACCATCATCATCATCATTATTATTATATATATATTATTATATATCAATGAGGTGCGCGAGAGCTTCAGAGCAGGGGTGGGGAACCTCTGGCCCGCGGGCCGTATACAGACCCGGCCCACGAGGTAATTAAGAAAAAACAGATACTTTTTTTCACAGCAACAAAGAAAACAGCATTAAGTAGTCGACAACACATTCTTCTGATTCTTCACACAGAGCGGCTCATATCACGTCAAAGCATCATGGCGCCTCTCAACAAAACCAAGTCGACGCAGAGCGTCGCTCTTTCTAAGACAAACGGACAAACGATTATGCTTTTGTTGAAGTCAAAGACGAAGCAGACGAGATGAAAAAGGCCAAAGTTACATCACAGCTACGAACATGCTGAACTCGATGAGCCACGCGGACAAATGGATCAAGTTAAGGAGTTTGGA
Source organism: Chelmon rostratus (assembly GCF_017976325.1). Taxonomy (NCBI): domain Eukaryota; kingdom Metazoa; phylum Chordata; class Actinopteri; order Chaetodontiformes; family Chaetodontidae; genus Chelmon; species Chelmon rostratus. Next base: position 767,952 of record NC_055677.1, read on the forward strand.
TGCTCGACAAGCAGCTTTCACAGACCACATCCTGTCAAAGCTGACAAAGAGGAAACACTGTGTATTTCCTGCTCTGCAGCAACTCTCAATCTTCATTCATCCATTTTTATTCCATTTATTTTTTATTTAGCAGTTTTTAGGCACATGTCTGTTTTAATAGTGTTTTTCTTACCCACCTCGTGTCAGCTTAGTGAAAGTTATGTGTGTTTTGTGATTTGTGAATCTGCTGAGAGTGAAAACTCCTGCAGGTGTTTGCTGAGAGGTTTCAGGACATGAAGAGTCAACAGAAGGAGCACGCTTGCTGTTTAACGTGGAAGCGGCTGATGTTTCTGACAACCTGCAACATGAAACCACTCGACGAGCTCGAGGCTACAACGCATCGCTCTGCTCCACAAACGCTCTGAGGAGCCCACCGACAGCAGCTCTGTTCAAACGGACTGTCAGAGACCCAAGACTGACTGACCCAAACCTGCAAAAGCAGCTGCCAGGAGCACCATCACCATCTGACATCAGACGCCTCGTCAAAGATGAGCAGCTCCGCCATCACAGAGGTCAACGTGACACGTGTGTTCAATAAGTTAGCAACTTCAGTCATTTTAAACGAAACATATCTTATCAGGCTTCAGCTGAAAACAACCGGCAGGACCATTTCTTCGTCAGTGAACTGTCAATTCTAAAGGTGTGACTGTAAAGCAGTCGAGAAACACTGTTTAACTTTGCACTTATTGAACTATGATCGATGACAACAGCATCAATAAAAGGTGGCTGTATCACTACTACTAATAATCCAACAAATATTGTGGCCATAAATATCAGGGTAAACGTGTGATCACGGCATTCATCAAACTACCTAAAAATATGATCAGTGCTAAAATATAGTCTTAGATGGAAAGAGTGGTAAAATATGAAGTACTGTAAACGTACGCAGGTCGGTTAAAATGCACTCTGACAAAATCATGAAAAATAAAGACATAAAGTTCAGTTTCCAGCTGGAGGAGGTGTGAGAGTGAGGAGCAGAAGGAGTGGAGGAGGGTCTGCAGAGACTGTGTAGAAGGACAGAGCAGCAGCACAGCAGTCCAGATACACTGATGATACTCTGTCACATCCACAGCAACACACAGGGAGGATGCTGGACTGGACGCTGTGTCTGACAGTGGAGCTGATCTCAGAGCAGTTCACACTGCAGCACTGACACTCATCTCCACTTGTTGTGGTTCCTCTGTCAGTCACTGCTGGATGAAGCTCTCCTCTCCACTCTACCTCCCAGTAACATGGCCCAGTCAGAGCCTCTCCACCCACAAGCTGCTGCTGCTTCAACCTCTCTGGATCATCAGGACGCAGCCGATCGGCTCTCAGCCAATCACCTTTCTGATCGCTCACGCTCTCACACTCTTCCATCTGATGAGAGAAGAAGACAGACAACAGAAGTCATGAATCAGAGTTTACAGAGACTCCTTCATCAGCTGGCAGTGAGGCTTCACCGAGGAAAGCAGCTGCTGAGAAGGTTGGAGGTTTACAGGAAATACTGGATCTGTGCTTTGATACTAACTGTGTTTAGAACTGCTGAGACCAGCAACCAACCCTCTACTGACCTCAGAGTCTCCAGTCTACAGTCTGGACTCTCCACCAGATCAGACAGCAGCTTCACTCCTGAAGCCTGCAGCTTGTTGTTAGTCAGCTCCAGATCTCTCAGATGGGAGGGGTTGGACTTCAGAGCTGAGGCCAGAGAAGCACAGCTGACGTCTGACAGCTTGCAGTGACTCAAGCTGAATAAAGAATAAATGATGTAACTTTAGAATAAATAATTCAGTCAGTATAAACATCATGTAGCTTCATAGAAATGATGGAAAAAGCTAATTCTGAATATATCTGTTATTGTCTGATAGTTGAGAAAGACATTATTAACGTATTGTGTTTATGTATTTTTACTTTTCTTGTTATATTTAGGTTTTAGGAGGACCGCCAGCTACTAAGGTTCAGGGGTCACATTGGAGTTGGAGCTGGAGCACCAGCTGAAACTACTACTGCGGGTGCAACCTTTAAAATGATACTAACACGAAAACAAAAATAGTTGTGCATATTAACGTAATGCTAGTAGCTAGCGTTAGCGTTAGTGGACCAGGTATTTGCACTCCCCCACAATCTCAATATCCAGACCCTGGATGGACACCGGTGTAGTCTGTGGTGCTTTCCTGTGGAAGTCTGTCACCATCTCCTTGGTCTTGCTGGTGTTGATGTGCAGGTGGTTCAGTCCACACCAGTCGACAAAGTTAGCGATGACTTCCCCGTTTTCCAAATCGTTCCCCGTATCAACGGAGAACTTCTGGAGGTGGCAGCTGGTTGTGTTGTGTCTGATGTCAGATGTGTAGAGGGCGAAGAGGAAAGGAGACCCGGTGCTGCAAACTGCCACATCCGACACACAGCCGCGATGCCTCACATACTGTGGTCTGTTGGTGAGGGAGTCGATGGTCCATGCAGCCAGGTGACGGTCTACTCCGGCTCCTCCCAGCTTCCTCCTCACCAGTGATGGCTGGATTGTGTTGAAAGCACTCAAGGAGTTAAAAAACACGATGCTCACTGTGCTACCAATGTCCTCCAGGTGGGAAAGAGTTCAGTGGAGCAGGCAGGCGATTGCGTCTTCTACACCAACGCCCGGTCTGTATGCAAACTGTAGAGGGTCCAGCTCGCTGCTCACCAGGAGCTGCTGGTAGCAGGAATGCTCTGGGGGGGGGGGGGTGCAGAAAAGTAATGCCATCTGGTCTGGCTTCTTGTGGATGGGGGAGAGAACGGGGGGAATCAAACCTGTTGAAAAACAAGTTCAGTTCATTTTGCCGATTGCCGGTCTCCTGATTCTGGGCCCATTGTCGCTGCTGTGGCCTAAGATGGTTTTCAGGCCCCTCCAAACCTCTCTGGCGTTGTTCCCCTGGAGGCACTCCTCCAGCTTACTTCAGTAGCTCTCCTTGCCTCTCCTATTCTCCTTCCTCAGCCCCCTCTGGACCCACTTCAACCAGTTCTGTCACCAGATCTAAACACCCACTTCTTCTCATTCAATAGAGTTGTCAGTTCAGGGGACACCCAGGGTTTGTTGTTTGGGAAACACCAAACCTTCCTGGTAGGCGCAGTGTTGTCCACACAGAAGTTAATATAGTCTGTGATGCAGGTTGTCAGACTGTCAATGTCCTCCCCGTGTGGACTGCACAACACTTTGGTGGTGTCAAAGCAGTTCCTCAGTACCATACTGGACTCCTCTGACTACTTCGTACATGCCTAATGTTTGGCTGTTGTTTATTTACCAAGGGTAAATAAGCAGGTAGCAGATGAACCAGGTTTTGATCAGATCAGCCCAGTGGGGGGAGGGGTGAAGAACTGTAAGCCACACTTTGGTGTGGCATTTGAGATACTGGGTAACGGTAGGGAAAGTTGAAGACAGGGAAGCGTTGTTGAAATCTCCTCAAATGAGGAGTTGCTGTAACAAGCTGCCACTCGTGCGACACCATCATACATTTAATGTACGATTTAAACTTTAATATGAAGATGAGGCATGTACAGACTATTCCAGAAAGGGCCGTGTGGCTGCAGGCTTTCGTTCCAACCAAGGAGGAGCACACCAGGCTGGACCCATTTCATCAGCGGATCTCAGTCTTCAGCTGATAACTAAGTGATCCCTTGATGTTGATTGGTTGGCCTGCTTTGTCTAGAGTTGTTGCACAGTGTTCTTGTAAACTAATAGCGAATTGTTTCAAACAAGTTAAAATGATTATCTGAAAATTTGGTAAATTCTTGAACACTTAGCGACTGAGACAATATTTACAATGAGAATTCCTCACCTTTTATTGTGTTCAAGGAAAGCACTTCATAGCCATGGTATATTTTGTAAGTTGCAGAAAATGTAATGAAAAATTACAAAATTTTCTGACAGAGGACCCCCTGACCTCATCCAAATGTATGTCCCTGCCACTTTCCAATTCAAACCTACAAACTTGATTTCAACATAGCAGTAAAAAAAAAAAAAAAAAAAAAAAAAGCCGTCTGACCTCAGAGTCTCCAGCCTACAGTTTGGACTCTCCAGTCCAGCAGACAGCAGCTTCACTCCTGAATCCTGCAGCTTGTTCCTACTCAGCTGCAGCTCTCTCAAATGGGAGGGGTTGGACTTCAGAGCTGAGGCCAGAGAAGCACAGCTGACTTCTGACAAAGTGCAGAAACTCAACCTGAATAAAGAATAAATGATGTAACTTTGGAAAACAACGTTCCTCCGGATAAGGAGTTTCAGAGTTTTGGAGAGAATTATCAAGTGTCAGTTTTTCTTGTTATATTAAGGTTTTAAATGTGGAGCTCAACATTGCTCTGCCACCGTCAACAGACTAAAACACTGAAGAAGAAAACAGACTTTAGCATTAAGATTCTCAGTGTTGATCATAATATCAGCCTCATGTCTGCAGTTTAGTGTCAACACAACTTTCACCTCATATGAATCTCAGCACAGAAGTAAAAAATGGCGTCAGACCTCAGAGTCTTCAGTCTACAGTCTGGAGTCTCCAGAAAATCACACAGCAGCTTCACTCCTGAATCCTGCAGCTTGAGGTTTCCACTCAGGTCTAGTTCTGTCAGATGGGAGGGGTTGGACTTCAGAGCTGAGACCAGAGAAGCACAGCCGATCTCTGACAACCAGCAGCGACTCAACCTGAAAAAAGAATAAACGATGAAGATACAAATGCAATTATTATCCAATCAGTTGTGCACTTCATCAACTTGATCAATTGAAACAAATATTAGTTCAGAGGATCTTCTGGATCCAGATGTGAACATTTACCAAAAATCATCAACATTCATTGACTTGAACAACTAACAGTCAACATTTTCTACACTTTCTTTAAGAAGCACAAATCTTTGTGACTGAAGACTAAATTTACTTCAACAAACATGAAAATATCAACAAAAGCTCATTTAAAACGTGACTGATGGAAGTTATATATCAACATATACTAATTTGAATTGTTAATTAAACTTATAAGATCTACAATGATATCAGACAGTCAGTGAACTGACCTCAGAGTCTCCAGTCTACAGTCTGGACTCTCGAGAAAATCACACAGCAGCTTCATTCCTGAATCATGCATCTCATTGATACTGAGATCCAGTTCTGTCAGATGGGAGGGGTTGGACTTCAGAGCTGAGGCCAGAGAAGCATAGCTGACCTCTGACAACCAGCTGTGACTCAACCTGAATAAAGAACAAGATGAAGATAAAAATCCATTTATAATCCAATCAGATGTTCTGATCATTTAAACTGCTGCATCTGGGGTTAATTTAAACACAAGATCCTTGTGCTCAAAAAGAGGATTCATTCTCAGTGAAGAACCTTGGAGCTCTAATCTGCCTCTATACCTGCCAAAGAGCAGTGATTCCTAACACGTCTCTGGGGGTCATCAGGTGGAAACATCCCTTCAACTGTGTTTCGCCTACTTAGTCCCACTACACCTCCAGGAGGCTAGGCGGTGAACTCTGGCGTCCCAGAGTCACCCCCCCTAGTGCCAGTTCACACTGCTCCTACACAATCCAAACAGCACTGCCACGTTCAACTGACCCAGGCCTGTTTAGGAGATGCTCCAGGTAGTGGCCAGTACCGATGCTACCATTTAGCTAATGCTAATGCTAACCGCTAAGAAGAACAGAAGAAGACAATACAGTTCCGATGCTACCATTTAGCTAATGTTAATGTTAATGCTAAATGCTAACCGCTACCTCATAAGAGGAACAGAAGAAAATACAGCTTGATTCACCTATACTGTTAATGTTTACTGCTAAATGCCAATGCTAACTGCTAAGATACTATCATACTACCACCGCTTTAGCTATTGTTAGCTGCTACAATGCTACCACAGGCCTAGATGCCACATGTAACTGCCAATTGGTGCACTACTATCATCTACCCCTGCCTCTCACCAACTGCACCAACAAAAGCGGGGTGGGAATACAAACCCTGGTTCAGGTAGGGGGTAGAAAATAAAGAGGTAGAGTCAAAGATGAAAGTAGGGATTGGACACAGACCCTTGTTCGGGTAGGGGGTAGAAAGTTTAGAGGGTGCTGAAGGTGGAGGCCTAATCCACAGACTAGATTTAACAGCCTCTTCTGACATTTCCTTCAAGAAGCAAACAAAACAGGAAAACAACCAAAAAAGAACAAAAAAAAAAAAAACCAAGCCAACTCTGTATCTTATGCTTTGATCTCCCTGTGTTCCTCTGTATGTGTGTGTGTGTGTGTGTGTGCCCCCCAAAGGATCACGACCATGGAGGAAGGGTTTGTGTGTCCCTGTGACCCTGGGAGCTGTGTTGTCAGGGGCAATAGCCCCTGGCAGGATCTCTGAAGACAAACCGGTCTCAGGGAAGGGGTGCCTGCCGTCAAGCATCTGGCGGCTAGGCCGTGACCCACAGAGCTCGGCCGGACACAGCCCAAAGGAACTACAAGGAGCCACCAGCCTGTGGGCCACCCACATGCAGGGATCTGCATTCAAGTCTATTGGTTTTGCAAGCAAGGTAGCAGGCAAAGGTGGCAGCTAGGCGTGCTCACTCCTGGCATTGCAGACTGGTCTTGGGAACATGGAAAGTTACCTTCTTGACAGGGAAGGAACCAGAGGTGGTGTGGAAGGTGGAGTGATGCCAACTAGATATAGTTGGGCTCACCTCTACATATAGCACTAGTTCTGGAGCCAAACCCTGTAGAAGATGCTAGACTCTCTCCTTTTTTAGAGTTGGCCAGGGTGAGACACACCAGGTGGGTGTGAGGATACTCACAACAACCCGGCTGAGTGCCACTGTGTTGGAGTTCTCATCATAGAACGACAGGGACATCTCTCTACGACTGTGAGTTGCTGAGGTAATCTTCTTCCTGCACTAACCTTTTTTCTGCTTCCACCTAACATGAACAAACACCTTTTCACCAGAAGTGGCTTAAACTACCAGATCGTGGAACACTGGACCAGCTTTACAGTCTACAGTGCTGCTCCTCCACGTCGAGAGGAGCCAGCTGAGGTGGCTCGGGCATCTATATTGGATGCCTTCTGGACAACTTCCTGGGAGGCTGTTCCGGGCATGCCCCACCAGGAAGATGCCCCAGGGAAGACCCAGGACACGCCGGAGGGACTATGTTGCTCGGCTGGCCTGGGGACACATCAGGGCCCCCCCGGAAGAGCTGGAGGAAGTGTCTGGGGGTCTGGGGAGAGAGAAGTCTGGGCATCCCTGCTGAGACTGCTGCCCCCGCAACCCGGCCTCGGATAAGCGGAAGAAGATGGTATGGTATGGTATGGTATAGTATGTTAATTATGCATATTAGATATACAATAGCGTCAGTGAACTGACCTCAGAGTCTTCAGTCTACATTCTGGACTCTCCAGAAAAGCACACAGCAGCTTCACTCCTGAATCCTGCAGCTTGTTGTTGTAGCTCAGGTCCAGTTCTGTCAGGTGGGAGGGATTGGACTTCAGAGCTGAGACCAGGGAAGCACAGCTGATGTCTGATAAATCGCAGTCACTCAAACTGAATAAAGAAGAAATGATGTAACTTTAGAAAACAATGTTCCTTTACAAAATCATTCAATGTTTAATCTGTTCAAAGCTGAACCTCAAGCTCCAGCAGCTTCTCAGCTCTCTGCTTTCAAATGTGAAATCATGTGGAGTCAAATTAAAGCTGTCCAACATGCATGTTCCTACTCTGCAGGAACAGAAGCTGCTCTGACATCTGAAAATGCTTTTGAGTTAAAACTCCTTCAGGTGTTTCGTGAACGGTTTCATGACATTAAGGGTCAACAAAAGGAACTAAACGTATTTCCTACCTGATTTAATGTGAAACCAGCTGACAGCCAACAACATGAAATCACTGAGCTGCAAAGCAATGCCTGCTGCAAAGACTTAGGTCTGCTCAAGACCGACTGAGATAAATCTGGAAAACCAGCTAGGAGTAGCATCATCATCATATTAATCTCGGCACATAAGTTTAAGAAAAAAACCAAAAAAAACCAAAAGGTGTCTGACCTCAGAGTCTTCAGTCGACAGTTTGGACTCTCCAGTCCAGCAGACAGCAGCTTCACTCCTGAATCCTGCAACTTCTTGTTTTCTCCGAGGTCCAGTTCTGTCAGATGGGAGGGGTTGGACTTCAGAGCTGAGACCAGAGAAGCACAGCTGATCTCTGACAAACTGCAGTTCCTCAACCTGAATAAAGAATAAATGATGAAGATAAAAATCCATTTCTAATCCAATCAGATGTGTTCAGGTTGTAAATGTGCAGCTCAACATGACTCTGTCCTAATCAATGAGCTTTGCCCTAAAATCAGTCCAGTGACTTTGTCATTGTGTTATTGTGGATCATCATAATGTCAGATTCTACAGACATCATCCAAATGTCACCACAACATTCATACAGCTGTTCATGTCAACACAGATCAATAACATGCTGCTCATCTCACTCAAGTCTGGAATAATTATCAAATCAGACATATTGGATTAACAAAATTTACATTTGTGACGTTCATTCGCTTCCATTTCCTCTAATTTGTAACAACCGTGTTATTTTATGAAAAATAATAGATATAAGAATTCCTAAATGACCCATATGATGATATATACATATAAATGTGTGTGTGTGTGTGTGTGTGTGTATGTATGCATGTATGTATGTGTATGTATAGAGACACACACATGCACACACATGAACTGCATGAACTGACCTCAGAGTCTCCAGTCTACAGTGTGGACTCTCCAGCCCTGCAGACAGGCGCTTCACTCTGGCATCATTCAGTTGGTTTGAGCTCAGGTCCAGCACTCTCAGATGGGAGGGGTTGGACTTCAGAGCTGACACCAAGACTTCAAAGTGAGTCTCTGAGAGTCCACAGCCAGAAAGTCTGTAATTACAGATAATTAACACTTTAAATACGATAAAAACTAGCCTATTAGCATGAGCAGCTCAGCTGATCAGTTGGTTAGCCACTGATGAACTGTTGCACTGGACAAAGAAAAAAACTTTCGAACCTTCAGGTGACGTTTTAGGGTTCACACAGCAGATACTTCTGTTCACTGACTTGATAGCTATACACACAAAACTGTTTTTTTTTTATCCTTATTGCATTTGAGGCAACAGTGACATTTCTAGTGTAACACGTATAATTTATTCAAAGAGCAGGTTGGACGACTCGTTGCACATGCACATTAAGTCTATATCTTTAACACTGATGGCTTCAGCTTTACAGTGCTTTATAATGTTAATCACATCTGGACTTACACAGCCTTTCTGCAGTTCCTCACAGCTGGAATCAGTCTCACTCGTCCCTCCACTGTTGTGTTGTACTTCTTCAGGTCCAACTCATCCAGAACCTCCTCTGACATCTGCAGCATGTAGGCCAGAGCTGAGCACTGGATCACAGAGAGTTTCTTTTCTTTTCTGTTCTCTGACTTCAGGAACTCTTGGATCTCCTGATGTACTGAGTGGTCGTTCATCTCCATCAGACAGTGGAAGATGTTGATGCTTCTGTCAGGAGAGATACTGGTCTTCTTCTCCTTCAGGTTGTTGATGGCTCTCTGGATGATCTCTGGATTGTTGTCTGTTTGGCCCAGCAGGCCTCCAAACAGTCTCTGGTTGGACTCCAGAGAGAGGCCATGAAGGAAGCGAACAAACAGGTCCAGGTGACCATTTTTACTCCTCAGGGATTTCATCATGGCTCCCTTCAGGAAGACATCAAGGGTTGAATCAATGTGTTTTTTTCCCAGGAAAGCCTTCAGTACCTTTGTGTTCCTGCTGGTGTAACAGTGGAACATGTAGACTGCAGCCAGAAACTCCTGAATGCTCAGATGAACAAAGCAGTAAACTGTTTTCTGGAAGATCACACACTCTTTTTTGAAGATCTCTGTACAAACACCAGAGTAAACCAGGGCCTCAGTGACATCAAGACCACACTGCTCCAGGTCTTCTTGGTAGAACATGATGTTTCCTTTCTCCAGCTGTTCAAACGCCAGCCTCCCCAGCTTCAGAAGAACTTCCCTGTCAGCCTCCATCAGCTCCTGTGGACTGGTCTCATGTCCCTCATCATACTTCTGCTTCTTCCTCTTTGTCTGAACCAGCAGGAAGTGGGAGTACATGTCAGTCAGGGTCTTGGGCAGCTCTCCTCTCTGGTCTGTAGTCAACATGTGGTCCAGAACTGTAGCAGTGATCCAGCAGAAGACTGGGATTTGACACATGATGTGGAGGCTCCTGGAGGTCTTGATGTGTGAGACGGTTCTGCTGGACAGATCTTCATCACTGAATCTCCTCCTGAAGTACTCCTCCTTCTGGGCATCAGTGAAGCCTCGTACTTCTGTTACCCTGTCAACACATGCAGGAGGGATCTGATTGGCCGCTGCAGGTCTGGAAGTTATCCAGACGAGAGCCGAGGGAAGCAGATTCCCCTTGATGAGGTTTGTCAACAGCACGTTGACTGATGACTTCTGTGAGACATCAGACAAAACCTCATTGTTGTGGAAATCCAGTGAAAGTCTGCTTTCATCCAGGCCGTCAAAGATGAACAAAAGCTTACAGACAGCGAGCTTCTCTGCTGTCACCTTCTGTAATGTTGGATGGAAAACATGGAGCAGCGTCAGAAGACTGTACTGCTCATCTTTGATCAAGTTCAGCTCCCTGAACGAAAGCAGAATCACCAGGCTGACGTCTTGGTTTTCCAAGCCCTCTGCCCAGTCCAGACTGAACTTCTGCACTGAGAAGGTTTTTCCAACGCCAGCGACGCCGTTCGTCAGAACGACTCTGATGTGTCTCTGCTGGTCAGGTAAGGCTTTAAAGATGTCCTGGCACTTGATTGGAGTCTCATGGAGGGTCTTCATCTTGGAAGTTGTCTCAAGCTGCCTCACCTCATGTTGGGTATTAACCTCTTCACTCTGTCCCTCTGTGATGTAGAGCTCAGTGTAGATGCTGTTGAGGAGGGTTCCACTTCCTTTTTCATTAGTTCCTTCAGTCACACATTCACATCTCCTCTTCAGACTGATCTTATGTTCATCAATTACCTTCTGCAGACCATTATTCACTTAAAAAAAAAGAATGCGAGACAAAACAAAGAAAATTAAATATGACTAATAAAAACATTCTAAGAATATATACTGACAGTCATAAAGTCCAGTTTTGAGAGATTATGCGAAATGCTTTATCTCTCAGCCTCTGACTGTGTGTTTGATTGACAGCAGAGGCAACAGGCTGAGCCACCGTAGCTCTTCGTGTAAACAGCTCACTGTGGCCGTTCCTTCCCTTTTAAAACTAAACCAAATATCAAATAATTAGGAACATATTCATGTGTTCTTTTTTATCGAATAGCACCGCCAACCAAGCACTGCAAATCTCTATGACAAATACACTTTCCTATACTTGGTTCACAATAAAAGCCTCCTGTTGGTTTGTGGTGGAAAACATTCACGTGAGGCAGCAGCAGCTGCAGGAAGTGCAGTAAGTAAACAAAGTTCTGATATGACTGAAGTGATCAGTGACTAACGGGCGAGGGCAGACAGTGTTTTGTTGGCAGATAGTAAAATGAGAGGAGCCTGTTAAGTATGTAAACTACCCAATGCTGATATTAGCAGGTTTTTAATATGTTTAATGTGCCTAGACTGATGAGTTAGTAATTAGCTATGAGTTAATGAGCATTGCTCACAGGATGTTGTGATGCATCTATTGCAGCATGCTAGTAAGCTGTTGCATGCTGGGATGCATGTGACCTTCCTCCCTTAGGCCCTGCTGCTGGCCAATCCAGGCCTGTGTAAAGGAAGTCGAATGCTGCCAGTAAACAGCCTCTCCTTACCCAAGACTCCTACTATGCCACCTTGCAGCAGTCGAAGGTGACTGGTAATCTTGAGAGGTCAGGCTAAACTGGTGGGGAATCACAGAGCCACAGTGGGACATAGAGATGTGTCAGCACAGGCCCACCTGTGTGTGGACATGCCCTAACAGTTATCAACCTCTGCCAAACTGCCACGTGGGTTAGTCTGGTAAGACAAAGGTTAGGGGGACGCATTAGGCAGATCCCAACAGAGGTCCCTAACAGCTGCAGCTATGTTCAGCAGACCCCTGTGTGACTGAGCAGCCCCTATTTAGGGACCACAGTACTCACCCCAATTAGAAAAGGACCTAGAAAAGGTGGCCTAATAATTGCTCACTCAACCGCACTCCAGGATAGGTTGTCACACCTATCATGACATTCCACTTAGCTGTCAATACAAGAAATAATTGTGAACAAGGCTTGCTGAGACACCTGTTGGCATGACTGAAAGACTGATTTCTCTAAGTATCCCCTTAGCTAAGAAGCGCTTCATCACTGTTCTCGGTGCCATGTGTCCTTCTACCAGTCACTTGATGAGACTCTTTTCTGCATCCCCAGGAATGACCAAATGCTCCTACTTGGTGACAGTACACTGACTACGCTCTAGTGACCCAAACCCCAGAGGTCCATCCTTGTTGTGGCAGTCATGGCCTATAGCAGGATGGGGTTGTCTGTCAGTATTATTGAGATGGAAGTCAGTTGGAATGGCGTTCCAGTTGGTCGCCCACCTTGTGTGTATTGACCATCAATCATGAACCACTTGAAATAGTTCCATCTTTCAAATATCTGGGTAGTATCCTCTTTGAGGACCATCCATCCATCCATCCATCCATTTTCTTCCGCTTATCTGGGGCCGGGTCGCGGGGGCAGCAGTCTAAGCAGGGAAGCCCAGACTTCCCTCTCCCCAGACACTTCCTCCAGCTCTTCCGGGGGGACCCCGAGGCGTTCCCAGGCCAGCCGAGCGACATAGTCCCTCCAGCGTGTCCTGGGTCTTCCCTGGGGCCTCTTCCCGGTGGGGCATGCCCGGAACACCCTCCCAGGAAGGCGTCCAGGAGGCATCCAGTAAAGATGCCCGAGCCACCTCAGCTGGCTCCTCTCGACGTGGAGGAGCAGCGGCTCTACTCTGACCTCCTCCCGAGTGACAGAGCTCCTCACCCTATCTCTAAGGGAGCGCCCCGCCACCCTGCGGAGGAAACTCATTTCAGCCGCTTGTATCCGAGATCTCGTTCTTTCGGTCATGACCCAAAGTTCATGACCATAGGTGAGGGTAGGAACGTAGATTTACTGGTAAATCGACAGCTTTGCCTTTCGGCTCAGCTCCTTCTTCACCACGACGGACCGGTACAACGACTGCATTACTGCTGCCGCCGCACCGATCCACCTGTCAATCTCACGCTCCATCCTTCCCTCACTCGTGAACAAGACCCCAAGATACTTGAACTCCTCCACTTGAGGCAGGAGCTTTCTTCCAACCCAGAGGGGACAAGCCACCCTTTTCCGGTCGAGAACCATGGCCTTGGACTTGGAGGTGCTGATTCTCATCCCAGCCGCTTTGCACTCGGCTGCAAACCGCCCCAACACATGCTGGAGGACCTGGTTCGAAGAAGCCAACAGGACAACATCATCCACAAAAAGCAGAGATGAGATCCTGTGGTCCCCAAACCAGACTCCCTCCGGCCCTTGGCTGCGTCTAGAAATTCTGTCCATAAAAATAATGAACAGAACCAGTGACAAAGGGCAGCCCTGCCGGAGCCCAACATGCACTGGGAACAAGTTTGACTTACTGCCGGCAATGCGAACCAAGCTCCTGCTCCGGTCATACAGAGACCGGATTGCCCGTAGCAAAGGGCCCCGTCTCCATACTCCCGAAGCACCTCCCACAGAATGCCACGAGGGACACAGTCGAATGCCTTCTCCAAGTCCACAAAACACATGTGGACTGGTTGGGCAAACTCCCACGAACCCTCGAGCACTCTGCAGAGGGTGTAGAGCTGGTCCAGTGTTCCACGACCAGGATGAAAACTGCATTGTTCCTCCTGAATCCAAGGTTCGACTATCGGCCGAATTCTCCTCTCCAGTACCCTGGAATAGACTTTACTGGGGAGGCTGAGGAGTGTGATCCCCCTGTAGTTGGAGCACACCCTCCGGTCCCCCTTCTTTAATAGAGGGACCACCACCCCGGTCTGCCAATCCAGGGGCACTGGACTTAGTCTGACCCATCACCTAGGACCTGTTTGCCTTGGAAGACCCTACCAGGGGCAATAAGCCCTAGACAACATAGCTCCTAGGATCATTTGAGTACTCAAACCCCTCCACCACAATAAGGTGGTGGTTCAAGGAGGGGCTCTCTGAGGACCATGAAGTTAAAATCAGATCAAAGAAATCTCAACCATCTTTGGAACACTTTCAAAACAACAATCAGCATCTGCACCCTGAAGTTGCTGTCAACTAAGCCATCTGCATCCCTACACTGCTCCACAGCTGTGAAATCTGGGCTACCTAGAGCCGCCACATGAGAATGCTCGAGCAATTCCATATAGGCTGTCTGCGACAAATCCTTGTTAGTGTGCACTTTTCTCAGACAAATTTCCTACTGACTTAAGACAAACGTTCTAATCTTAGGTCGCATAAAAGGCTTTAGTTAAAGCGCCCTCTATCATAGCAGATAGTGGCAAAGCAAGTCTTTTGTGCGACGTCCTTGGTCCTGGAACAATCTGCATGTCAAGCTCATGTTTGTCAGATCCTTGTTTCTTATAATGACTTTAAACACAGAACTACAGAAGAGCTGTTTCAACTCACTTACTAAGACACCTAATTTCATGCTGCCTTGTTTATTGCACTGTATGATAAGATGCATTTTTGTTATACTTGTAGTTATTGTGATTTGAAGTTGTCCTGTTCATGTGCATGCTGTCTTTCACCTTGTCTTAGCCAGTTCTCACTTGTTAAAGAGGTTTTAATCTCAATGTGACTTTCCAGTTATTGGAAGGTGTGTCTCAGGTGTCTGCCTGTGATAGAACAGTCGTGTTACTGCTTTAAAATTAAATGGCCAAGTTGTATGACACAACAAATGTATTAAAACAGGAAGTGTTTTCAGACAAGACGACATCGGCAGGCAGATGGACAGTCTTACTTTGCGCAGAGCAGGTCTGACTGGCTGTCTGCAGTCCAGCTCTCGTTCTGGGTCTTTTTCCACACCGGGGACAGGAGGACTCTCCTGATGAACCGGAGTGGTCGGTGATGCACCGTCTGCAGAACCAGTGTCCACAGCTGGTAGAGACTGGATCCTTCAGGACGTCCTGACACAAAGCACAGCAGGACGGCTGCTCCTCCACAGAAACACGACTCCTCCTCCTCCTCCTCTTTCTGTCAAGAGATTTCTTTATAACTAAAACAAAATGTTGCTTGTTGTTGAAAAGTATCACGATTTGGCCAACACTGTACAGAAGCTCAAATGGTCACAGAGAACAGCAAACGTGTCTTTCATTGCCTGTTTGAACTCAACCTTCAGACCGTAACAGAAATTACTGTTTGTAATGTCTTTCATCACGACCCCGACGAAGGCCACAAGCCGGAACATGTTGGTCTCGCGATAAAGTTATTGTTAAATATATCGTACAAGTGTTGCTGGAGTTTTGGCCTCTTTAGATCAGCAGTGTGAGACACGTAACAGTTTCCTTCGTTGGACATCATTATGTTTCACTTCACTCTCTGCTGTCAACCATCAAATGAAGGCAGAAATGCAATTCAAGTGGTCCAAATCCACGTTTCACAAGTTCAGCAGCAGCTCTTACTTTGTGTCTGAGGGTCCTGGTTCACGCCTGAAGTACAGAGGTTCATCTTTGGAAAAGTCACTCTTCATGGACAGACAGTTGGACACCAGAGACTCTGCTCTGTCCTCCTCTTCCTCCACACAGACACCCATCTGATCTGAGGTCAGTCTGAGAGGAACACACACACACACACCTGGTCAGTTGCTTGTTTTCTTGGCTTTCAGTCGGTTTAATGTTTAATATTCAGTCGCTCGTGGTTTTGTGTCCACAGCTGACTCAAACTGGTGAGTTCATCCTGGCTTTTCCTTTCCTGCTTCTGCTCTGCCGACTAAAAACAGACTCTGAACTGACTGTCTGAAGAGTTCCCCTCTCACGGCTCCCGCCCCCCCCTCATGAGCCTGGATCCTCCCCTCTCCATTTACTACATATCAGTTTACCTGAGTGAGTGTGTGTGTGTGTGTGTGTGTGTGTGAGACAGGGCTGTCAAAACTGTCCAGAAACGACGTCTGAATATTCCTTCTTAAAAAACACATCGGTTCGAACCGTTCGATCATCTGTCTCTGCACATTATGTCCATCAGAGGAAAAACCAACACGAGACACAATCTACTTTAAATTATTTTAACATAAACGTCTTACTTTGTGTCTGAGGGTCCTGGTTCACGCCTGAAGTACAGAGGTTCATCTTTGGAAAAGTCACTCTTCATGGACAGACAGTTGGACACCAGAGACTCTGCTCTGTCCTCCTCTTCCTCCACACCGACACTCATCTGATCTGACGTCAGTCTGAGAGTAAAACATGAACAGACAGTGAGCTCGCAACCCAACAGCAGTCACATGGAGGAAAGAAAGAACAGGAAGTCACACACACACACACACACACACACACACACACACCTGTTGAGGTCATTGGAACATTTCTTCGTCACTTTAACAGTAAAGTAATAAAAGTCGTGTTCACACTCGGCCTGCTGCAGCCTCTGAACTGTCAACACTTCCACTCTCGACGTTTTCTCCCTGTTCTCATGAGCCTGGTCATACATGGTCAGTGTTGCTCCTCCCCTCCCCATTTACAAGAAATCAGTTTAGCTGTGTGTGTGTGTGTGTGTATGTGTGTGTGCTCAAAAGCCCCCCCCCCCCCATAGGTTCAGGAAGGAATTCCTTCTGACTGGAATGAAAATGATTGTTTCTTTCATGAACAGCTGAACTGCTTTTCATGTGTGAGTGTCTTCTTAAACATTTAGTGACCTGCCTGCAGTTTGTCCTCCATTAAAGACTGTTTGACCGTCAGTCTGGGCAGCTTAGCTAACGTTAGCTTGGACTGACGTTAAATGTGGTATAAAAACTGTGGTAGACCAGAAGTCTAAGACACACAACAGGTCCAAGTCCACACTGTTACCTGGTGTATGTCCACACGGCTACCTGGTGTATGTCCACACGGCTACCTGGTGTATGTCCACACGGTTACCTGGTGTATGTCCACACGGCTACCTGGTGTATGTCCACACTGTAACCTGGTGTATGTCCACACGGCTACCTGGTGTATGTCCACACTGGAACCTGGTGTATGTCCACACTGTTACCTGGTGTATGTCCACACTGTTACCTGGTGTATGTCCACACGGCTACCTGGTGTATGTCCACACTGTAACCTGGTGTATGTCCACACGGCTACCTGGTGTACGTCCACACTGTAACCTGGTGTATGTCCACACGGCTACCTGGTGTATGTCCACACTGTAACCTGGTGTATGTCCACACTGTAACCTGGTGTATGTCCACACGGCTACCTGGTGTATGTCCACACTGTAACCTGGTGTATGTCCAAGCTGTTACCTGGTGTATGTCCACACTGTAACCTGGTGTATGTCCACACTGTTACCTGGTGTATGTCCACACGGCTACCTGGTGTATGTCCAAGCTGTTACCTGGTGCATGTCCACACTATAACTGGTGTATGTCCACACGGCTACCTGGTGTATGTCCACACTGTAACCTGGTCTATGTCCACACTGTAACCTGGTGTATGTCCACACGGCTACCTGGTGTATGTCCACACTGTAACCTGGTGTATGTCCAAGCTGTTACCTGGTGTATGTCCACACTGTAACCTGGTCTATGTCCACACGGCTACCTGGTGTATGTCCACACGGCTACCTGGTGTATGTCCACACTGTAACCTGGTGTATGTCCAAGCTGTTACCTGGTGTATGTCCACACTGTAACCTGGTGTATGTCCACACGGCTACCTGGTGTATGTCCACACTGTAACCTGGTGTATGTCCACACGGCTACCTGGTGTATGTCCACACGGCTACCTGGTGTATGTCCACACGGCTACCTGGTGTATGTTATGTTTTCTGCCACGCTCTACTGTCCAGGGACGGACTGGGACTTAAAGACACATGAACACAGCGCAGTCCCTGGCACGATTGTCTCTGGTTTTGGGAAGCGGTGTTGGACAAGACAATCCATCAACACTGAAGTATCAAATGTGCAGTAATATTAAAATACCAATGATGTGAATGTGGCTGTATTTCTTTCTTAACAGCCTGCTGTGCTCCTCAATAACGACACCCGGACCGTGTCTTCTACTGTCCTCACTGAAATCATGACGGAGTCTGCAGACACAGCTAAAGCCCTGCTGCTCTGGGGGACGTCTTCAGGTGTCCGTCCCTGTCATGCAGCCTGCTGTCCCTCACTGCTGCTGCATCAGCTGTCACCAAATAACTCACCTTCTACATCTAGAGGCTTCGCTCTTTACTGCTGTCCAGGTTTCTTTCCACATAGTTTTGTGTCCTCACATCCAGCACGCAATGAAAGTAAATAATGCCGAACACGAAAAAGCCGAACGATGATAACAGTCATTAAATTATTTCTCTTCAAGGTCCAGTGTGTTGGATTTAGGGTGACATATTGGCAGAAACTGAATCTAATATTCATAGTTGTGTTTTCATTCGTGTGCAAACGGCTGAAAATAAGACTTTAGGACGGTTTGTTTCTATCTGCAGAGGCAGCAGCTCCTCTTCCTCGTTACACCACCGTGTTTCTACTTTTACAGTAAAAACTGGCTCTTACTTTGTGTCTGAGGGTCCTGGTTCACGCCTGAAGTACAGAGGTTCATCTTTGGAAAAGTAACTCTTCATGGACAGACAGTTGGACACCAGAGACTCTGCTCTGTCCTCCTCTTCCTCCACACAGACACTCATCTTCTGATCCGAGGTCAGTCTGATGTCAGATAGGATCAAGCTTCCCTGAAATTAGGTTGTGACAGACAGCAAAGAATAACAGAGACAACAAAAGAACAAAAAAGACGATAAAAAATGACGCAGGAAAAAACTACACGCATGCGCAAACGCACACATGCGCACACACAAATGTACATTATACTCAAAAGTGCGAAAGAGGTGAAACATGAAGTGACTGCGAGGAAACACAAGATTCAAAGCAGATTTGTTGAAGAGACGCTGCGACAACAGGAAGTAACGCGCACACACGCGCGAGCGCGCACACAGTCTGTGTCCTCTACAGTCCACAGGAAGGAAACTGACTCACACTTTAACAGTAAAGTCATGAAATGTTGGATTAACACTCACCTGCTTCAGCTTCACTTCTCCTCCTCCTCGGTTCATTCAACATGGAGTCTGAACTCTCTGACTTTAGTTTCACTTTCAGGGAGGAATTAGCCCGGTCACATGACCAGTATGACTCCGCCCCCCTCCACTTACGGGAAATCAGAGTGTGTGTGTGTGTGTGTGAAAGTAGATTTGGAAAATAAGCGCGCACACGCGCACACACACTGCAGTGACGTCTGAAGGCGTTTTTCGGAGACAATTTTGCTTCAGCTTAAGAAATGAATGGATGTCAATGCTCGTTCTGACGCTGAAGAGGTTGTAAATGTGCATTTGTAGGAATATGATGGACCACAGAGCAGGAACACACCAGGATTCCTAAATGGACTAAAATCTTCAAGCTGTAAACAGCGCTGAACCGGCTCACTGTTCCTGCAGCACCCCCTGCTGTCCAAACCAAAGAACTGCCAGCTGAAGTCCAGCCTGCTCTCCAGCTGCTGGTCTCTGCGGTGATTCATGTTGTGGTCTGACAGTCTTGGAGAGGAGGGAGGGAGCAAGAGGAGGGAGGGGGCAATCATTTCCTCCTGACCTACTTGTCCTCATTCCTGTTCTCTCCTCCTCTCCTCGTTTCCTCTCTCCTCGTTTCCTTCTCGCCTCTCATTTCTTGAGGTTTTCTCATGTCGTTGGTGTTTGTGCCTTTAACCGACTTCATCTCTGGAGCTTCCTTCTTCACTTCCTGTCTGTCCTTCCTGTGAATGTAAAAGCTCACGTTTCCTAAACGTCACACCAGAATATGTTTGTCTGGAAATACATTTTGAATAATATCCGATACGTTCAGCAGTGTTCCAGGTGTGTTTTATCAGGTGTGACTCATATCCAGGTGTGATCTCGATGGGACTCAAAGTCCAGGACACTTTGACGAACAATGATGGAACATAGAAGTTTCATTTCAGTCCTCGTTATTGTCTGAATGATTGTAGTTGCAGCACACACACACACACACACACACACACACACACACACTCAGTTTTATCTTTTTGTATATGGAAATAAATTTTGTCAAATCATTTCAGACTTCTGTTGTTTTTACTTCTTTTCAATAAAAATCTTTAATCAATAATCGATTGATGAAAAAACATAATTTCTCTCAACAGACACTGAATTTACTCGTTTCTTTCATTCATTTCTGACTCTTTTATTTTCTTCTTCTTCTGTCTGAACGACTTCAAACTTCAGTTTGTTGTAAATCTTCACACGTTTGGTCTAAAATGAGACGTTTCAGGAAAAAGACGACGTTGAAAATTGTTCTTACAGACGTGACGCTGATCTTAATTCTGTCAAAAAATCTAAACACAACAATCATGATGCAGCAGAGCTCAGTGGACGTGAGTCTTCCTCTGCGTCATCTCGCAGGCAGGAACTCTGTGTTCTGATTGGATGTCGGAGCAGACCGGAGGCGCTCGCTGCTGCTCGGTTTAATGCTGCTGTTTGATGTTAAACTTGTCAGATGATTGAAGTTTGTGTCTCAGAACAGTTTCAGCACATTTTAACTGTTCGCACCGACAACAATCACCAGATGAAACGTTCACTGCTGTCGGAGCCTTTCTGTGCCGCGTCATTATGTGTCGACTTGCTGTAATTCCCTCATTGTACAGCAGGTGGAGTCTGGGGACAGGTGCGAACAGGTGAGGCTGGACTCAGAGCGCAGGTGTGTTGTTACGCAGCGTTTCGAGCGTCAGGTGGAGCGCGCCGAGGAGCCGTTTGTGTGTTTGCGTGCAGGTAATGAAGTGAGAGGAGTGTGTGGACTGCTGTCACGGCGGATAAAGAAACACGCCTGAGTCTGACCATACGGACCACTGCGGATTATTTCACGGACGCGCTGCACAAAGGCCACGCGTGGATGTGGCGAGCGGCGGCGAAGAAGCCCCGCAGAGGCTGGACGGTTTCTGGTCTTTGTCCAGTCACTTTAATGAACAGGTGAAAGTCAACAACAGTGAACAGTGAGCCCAGCAACCTGTTTGTAAGGACAAATCTAGAGACACCCTGATCCCTGACGCCAACCTGTTCTATCTTAAGTCGAGGGCTCCAAGATGTCCCCCATGCCAGGTCTCTATCTCAAAACCTCCTGTTCAGGGTCACACTGGCCTCAGATATATTCTGCACACAAAGAATCAGTCCTCGTCTAAATCACTTCTATGAATAATAAAGGAAAAACTGAACCGGGAGAAGAAGAATTTCTGTTTATTATTCAGTCACACAATCCATCAGCAGAAAACATGAATCAGATCAACACATCAGGATCCAACTATCATTAACGTGAGCATGTGCATGTAATCTAACTATTAGCAGAATATATGTGTGTACTCAAAGTTATCAAAGTATAGAAATATGAGCCAAATATCCATCAAGCTGAAACACAGAGAGCCGACAGAGGAGGAGCAGAAGGAGTGGAGGAGGGTCTGCAGAGACTGTGTAGAAGGACAGAGCAGCAGCACAGCAGTCCAGATACACTGATGATACTCTGTCACATCCACAGCAACACACAGGGAGGATGCTGGACTGGACACTGTGTCTGACAGTGGAGCTGATCTCAGAGCAGTTCACACTGCAGCACTGACACTCATCTCCACTTGTTGTGGTTCCTCTGTCAGTCACTGCTGGATGAAGCTCTCCTCTCCACTCTACCTCCCAGTAACATGGCCCAGTCAGAGCCTCTCCACCCACAAGCTGCTGCTGCTTCAACCTCTCTGGATCATCAGGACGCAGCCGATCGGCTCTCAGCCAATCACCTTTCTGATCGCTCACACGCTTACTGAGACCACTTCCATCTGATGAGAGAAGAAGACAGACAACAGGAGTCATGAATCAGAGTTTACAGAGACTCCTTCATCAGCTGGCAGTCAGTGATGCAGCACATCCAGTATAAAGAGCAGCAGGGACTTCAGTCCTGTTCAGACCAGAAGTGGAGCGGCTGTGTAGCGTAGCCAGCTTCCTCTCAGCTCTCATGTTAACGTGTTGGAGTGAACACACTGAGCTGGAAGCTCACACACCTGCAGACACTTTGGCCATCAGGTCTGTTTACTCTGCACATTTCACTCAAGTACACAGTGGAAATAAAGTGCTGAGAGTCCCTGAACGCATCATCACTGCAGAGACACAGATATTCACTGTTCACTGGAATGATGCATTTACTGCTGTTAAGGTTCAAAGCTGCTAACAACCAGAGTCTCAGTCACATCTGAATATTTCATCTACTTTAGAAATATCACAGGACAAACATGTAAATATGGAGTCTGGTATAAAAATATTGGGACAAATGGACAGATGCATTTATATACTGGTACAGCTGGTCTGACAGGGATCAGCTATATATGAACATGTTCCTCTCTGTGGAAATCTGATGAAGAGTATACAGACATGACCGTGACGTGTTTTAACGTCACTGTTTTCTCTTCTTGCTTTGTTTTAATGCTCACTTTTAATATTGTCATTATATTTTTTATTTTTCTTAATATTCCATCATTGTGTTTTATTTGAAAGCCCTTTGTGCTCGATGCTGGTCAAGTGCCGTGTAAATAAAATCCTGACAGTGAAGTAAGTATCAATGAATTATTAGCTGCCCCCGACTCCTCTCAGTTTATCACACTATACTTCAGCCACTCTACTAATAATATGAAGTTAATATTCAGCAGTTTTTAACGAGGCTAATCACACCCACTGTGAGGTTCTGCTGCAGAAGTTCTACATTTCATTCTATGTTTCACCCATTTTACACAAACAACACAGCGTTGTGTTTGATGGGACGACGTTAGCCAAGTCAAAAAGTACTGTTAGCCAGTATTTAGCCGGTGTTCACTCACTGACATACACTCATACGTTTTCATACACCGGCCACATGGTTACTAAATGTAATGATGGTTCTTTGAAATGAGAGCCAGAGATTTGCAGGCTTCAGTCACACTGATCTGAGAGCTGTGACAAACATTAACTGATCAATTCTTTAGTGCTGAAATGAGAGAACAAACAGTTTGAGATCAGATTTGATGGTACGACAGTTTGATGAAGGAGGACCTCTGTCTCTATACAGCTTGTGATGCTGTCAGCTGTAATCCAGCTTTATTTCCTGTAGACATGAACACAACAACAACAGTCGTCTGCACATCAACTCAAACACATGATCACAACAAGATTCTGACTCCTCTGATTGGCTGACTGTTCTCTCTCTCTCTGTCTTTCTGTCCAATCCTGAAGTCTGTCACCATTCTCCTCTCACAGCTTCACTGAGGAAAGCAGCTGCTGAGAAGGTTGGAGGTTTACAGGAAATACTGGATCTGTGCTTTGATACTAACTGTGTTTAGAACAAACCTGCTGAGACCAGCATGGACTGACTCCAACCCTCTACTGACCTCAGAGTCTTCAGTCTACAGTCTGGACTCTTCACCAGAGCAGACAGCAGCTTCACTTCTGAATCCTGCAGGTAGTTTCCACTCAGGTCCAGTTCTTTCAGATGGGAGGGGTTGGACTTCAGAGCTGAGGCCAGAGAAGCACAGCTGATCTCTGACAAACTGCAGTCCCTCAACCTGAATAAAGAATAAATGATGAAGATAAAAATCCATTTCTAATCCAATCAGATGTGTTCAGGTTGTAAATGTGCAGCTCAACATGACTCTGTCCTAATCAATGAGCTTTGCCCTAAAATCAGTCCAGTGACTTTGTCATTGTGTTATTGTGGATCATCATAATGTCAGATTCTACAGACATCATCCAAATGTCACCACAACATTCATACAGCTGTTCATGTCAACACAGATCAATAACATGCTGCTCATCTCACTCAAGTCCACATATTGATCCTTTAAACTGCTGTGTGTGTGTGTGTGTGTGTGTGTGTGTGTGTGTTCTGAAGGATCAATATCAATCATCAGTCATTATTTGTGAAAACACATTAAAATCATCAGAAACTAAAGAAATATTTCCACTTCATCAAGTCAACTTGATCAATTGAAACAAATATTAGTTCAGAGGATCTTCTGGATCCAGATGTGAACATTTACCAAAAATCATCAACATTCATTGACTTGAACAACTAACAGTCAACATTTTCTACACTTTCTTTAAGAAGCACAAATCTTTGTGACTGAAGACTAAATTTACTTCAACAAACATGAAAATATCAACAAAAGCTCATTTAAAACGTGACTGATGGAAGTTGTGTCTGAACAGAAATGAGCTTCAGTTGTTCATTAAACATATTTTCATTCTGTTTTTAAATGTCTCTTTTCATAGTTGATCTGTCACATGTTTTGCTTTCTCTGCAACACTCAGCTTTTATCTTGACCTGCGTTCTTTCAATTCATTTTCTGTTTCCTGTTTTTATTCTGTTTTCAATGTAAAACACTTTGAGCTGCATGTTTTGTGCAAAAGGTCTTTTATCAATAAAGTTTATTATTATTGTTTAAGATCGACAATAGTAACAGAGAGTCAGTGAACTGACCTCAGAGTCTCCAGTCTACAGTTTGGACTCTCCAGTCCAGCAGACAGCAGCTTCACTCCTGAATCCTGCAGGTAGTTTCCTCTCAGGTCCAGTTCTGTCAGATGGGAGGGGTTGGACTTCAGAGCTGAGGCCAGAGAAGCACAGCTGATCTTTGACAACCAGCAGCCACTCAACCTGAATAAAGAATAAATGATGAAGATAAAAATCCATTTCTAATCCAATCAGATGTGTTCAGGTTGTAAATGTGCAGCTCAACATGACTCTGTCCTAATCAATGAGCTTTGCCCTAAAATCAGTCCAGTGACTTTGTCATTGTGTTATTGTGGATCATCATAATGTCAGATTCTACAGACATCATCCAAATGTCACCACAACATTCATACAGCTGTTCATGTCAACACAGATCAATAACATGCTGCTCATCTCACTCAAGTCCACATATTGATCCTTTAAACAGCTGTGTGTGTGTGTGTGTGTGTGTGTGTTCCTCTGTGTGTGTGAGTGTGTGTTACTGTGTGCGTGTGTTAGAGAGTGTGTGTGTGTGAGAGTGTGTGTGTGTGAGAGTGTGTGTGTGTGTGAGAGTGTGTCTGTGTTTCAATGTGTGCTTGTGTGTGCGTGTGTGTTCCTGTGTGTGTGTGTGTGTGTGCGCTTGCGAGTCAGTGTGTGTGTTCCTCTGTGTGTGTGTGTTCCTGTGTGTGTGTGTGTGTGTGTGTGTGTTCTGAAGGATTAAATGTCTCTTTTCATAGTTGATCTGTCACATGTTTTGCTTTCTCTGCAACACTCAGCTTTTATCTTTACCTGCGTTCTTTCAATTCATTTTCTGTTTCCTGTTTTTATTCTGTTTTCAATGTAAAACACTTTGAGCTGCATGTTTTGTACAAAAGGTCTTTTATCAATAAAGTTTATTATTATTATTAAAGATTGACAATAGAATCAGAGAGTCAGTGAACTGACCTCAGAGTCTCCAGTCTACAGTCTGGACTCTCCAGTCCAGCAGACAGCAGCTTCACTCCTGAATCCCGCAGCTTGTTTTCACTCAGGTCCAGTTCTTTCAGATGGGAGGGGTTGGACTTCAGAGCTGAGGCCAGAGAAGCACAGCTGATCTCTGACAAACTGCAGTTCCTCAACCTGAATAAAGAATAAATGATGAAGATAAAAATCCATTTCTAATCCAATCAGATGTGTTCAGGTTGTAAATGTGCAGCTCAACATGACTCTGTCCTAATCAATGAGCTTTGCCCTAAAATCAGTCCAGTGACTTTGTCATTGTGTTATTGTGGATCATCATGATGTCAGATTCTACAGACATCATCCAAATGTCACCACAACATTCATACAGCTGTTCATGTCAACACAGATCAATAACATGCTGCTCATCTCACTCAAGGCCACATATTGATCCTTTAAACAGCTGTGTGTGTGTGTGTGTGTGTGTGTGTGTGTGTGTTCTGAAGGATCAATATCAATCATCAGTCATTATTTGTGAAAACACATTAAAATCATCAGAAACTAAAGAAATATTTCCACTTCATCAAGTCAACTTGATCAATTGAAACAAATATTAGTTCAGAGGATCTTCTGGATCCAGATGTGAACATTTACCAAAAATCATCAACATTCATTGACTTGAACAACTAACAGTCAACATTTTCTACACTTTCTTTAAGAAGCACAAATCTTTGTGACTGAAGACTAAATTTACTTCAACAAACATGAAAATATCAACAAAAGCTCATTTAAAACGTGACTGATGGAAGTTGTGTCTGAACAGAAATGAGCTTCAGTTGTTCATTAAACATATTTTCATTCTGTTTTTAAATGTCTCTTTTCATAGTTGATCTGTCACATGTTTTGCTTTCTCTGCAACACTCATCTTTTATCTTTACCTGCGTTCTTTCAATTCATTTTCTGTTTCCTGTTTTTATTCTGTTTTCAATGTAAAACACTTTGAGCTGCATGTTTTGTACAAAAGGTCTTTTATCAATAAAGTTTATTATTGTTTAAGATCGACAATAGTAACAGAGAGTCAGTGAACTGACCTCAGAGTCTCCAGTCTACAGTTTGGACTCTCCAGTCCAGCAGACAGCAGCTTCACTCCTGAATCCTGCAGCTTGTTGTTGTAGCTCAGGTCCAGTTCTGTCAGATGGGAGGGGTTGGACTTCAGAGCTGAGGCCAGAGAAGCACAGCTGATCTCTGACAAACTGCAGCTCGTCAACCTGAATAAAGAATAAATTATGAAGATAAAAATCCATTTCTAATCCAATCAGATGTGTTCAGGTTGTAAATGTGCAGCTCAACATGACTCTGTCCTAATCAATGAGCTTTGCCCTAAAATCAGTCCAGTGACTTTGTCATTGTGTTATTGTGGATCATCATAATGTCAGATTCTACAGACATCATCCAAATGTCACCACAACATTCATACAGCTGTTCATGTCAACACAGATCAATAACATGCTGCTCATCTCACTCAAGTCTGGAATAGCGATCAAATCAGACGTGATGTTACTTCTGCTACTTTCATCTTTGTATGTTTTTTTCTCATTCATAATAATCATGAGTCATTTTATGAAACATGCTCAGACAGGTGTGTTGCCTTTAAAACATAATGTTGGATGGACTTTTATTTTGAAAGCCTTTCATTTTGACAAGTGTTTGTCCTGCTTCAGGAGTTCTGGGTTCACAAAGATCACTTCCTGTTCGTCATTGGAGGAAGTCAGCTGAATCTGTCCACTTGCTCTTCTATAAACACTCTAATCCACACTGGAAATGCTACAGAGGCAAAGATGGAAATAAAGATTTGATTGTTGCACTTTTGAGTTTGTTAAAAACGTTACTTCCATTGAAATGTATTTGATTCATTTGGAATAAAACATGTTTGATTTTCATGTATTTACACCAGGAAAAACACATGTTGCCAACAAACTGGTGATTGTGTCTCTTCTGTCTTACAGTTAGTTTTCACTCAGTCTGCGTCAGATGGTGTGAAGAGCCACAGGAAACAGCGAGTAAAGCTAACTACGACTCAAGTCATCATTCTGTAAGTCAGAGCTGAGCTAGCTGGACAGCAGCAGCTCCCACGCTGGACTGAAAACATCACAGATGCTTTCTATAGAACTTAAAAGTGGCCAATATGAAATAAATAAGACTTTAGGACATAAATCATCATTTCAGTAAATACAAAACTCAGCAACTCGTCTGCATCGACACACAGCTGACTGACTATGAGCTTCATCCTCAATCATCTCTATGACTGGATCAAATGTGCACTGAGCAAAGTGAGACGGATCTTCTCGTCATCTTAAATGTGTCCTGCTGCCTTCTTGTCTTAATATAGTTTATTATTTATGCTCCTGTTTACTGGTTGAGTCAGAACACAAAGTGAGACAAACCCAGAAAACAAGAGAACTGACGGAAACTTAAAACACCTGGAATGGATTTAAATTTGGTAGATAAACACTGGACAAGAACAAAAAAACAAGAACTGACCTCAGAGTCTCCAGTCTACAGTGTGGACTCTCCAGTCCAGCAGACAGCAGCTTCACTCCTGAATCCTTCAGGTTGTTGTTGTAGCTCAGGTCCAGCTCTCTCAGATGGGAGGGGTTGGACTTCAGAGCTGAGGCCACGACTTCACAGTGAGTCTCTGAGAGTCCACAGCGTGAAAGTCTGTGATGACAGAGAATATAAACTGAACATGCTGTCGGTTGGTCAGCCTCAGCTGCTCAGCCATTGATCACCAGGTTTGTGGTTTGAAGCTCCTCTTGTCCACATGTCAAACTTTCCTTGAGCAACATAATAAACCACAAATTTCAGCTTCAGACAAAATGTCTCTAATGTAAATATGTGTCATAGTTTGATGGACAGGCTGCTGTGATTTGTGTTTGTTGAACTTTATTAACTGCAGTCACATGTATTTACCTCAGTCATGTGTCTGTGTGTATTTTGTGAATCTTTGTTACATCTTGTGTCACTTTATCTGCTTTTCATCTGCCATGAAATTAATTTGACTCCTATTTCATTAATATCAGACAACCCCGATTCAAAAGGTCTGAACTCCGTGAGAAACATCAATCAAACCAGAATCAATCATTTCCAATCAAACTGATTCCTGACAGCAGTTTCCTGAAGTGTTCCTGAGTCCAGGTATTAATCTCTTTATCCAATCCTGTCGCTCCATCCTCGCTGTGAACCCCTGAGCCTTTCAATCATGATGCTATCACCTGTTACCAATCAGCCTGTTTACCTGTGGAATGATCCAAACAGGTGTTTTTGGAGCGTTCCACATCTTTCCCAGTCTTTAGTTGCTCCTGTCACAACTGGATTGAAACGTGTTGCTGCATCAGATTCAGAATCAGCAGATATTTACAGAAATCAATGAACTGATGAGCTCAGACAGTAAATATATTGACTTTGTGCTGTTTTCAGGTCAGTTTCTGTCAGAAAGGATCAGCATTCTGTTCATGTTTCACACAGCGTATCAACATTTTTGTTGTAATAATGACTAAAGATTGTATTGTTATAATTTTCTGGGTGATAGTTGTATCAAGTGGAGTTCAGCTGGCTGCAGTGAATGTTTTGGAACAAAGACTATAACTGAGCTGGTTGATGATGGAGATCCTCCACTGAACTGAACCTGCTGAGCTCTCCTTCACTGGCAGAATGAACCTGGAGGCGTCCCAGGAGCTGACTGTGTCATGAGCTGCTGTCTGAGTCAATCAGGAGCTCCATACACAAAGACTGTGGCTGCTAATTCAGTCAAAATCACAGTGGAAACGTGTGCTGCTGTTTTCTCTGCATATGTTACCTCTACAGTTACTGTTGTGAGAAACAAGTTCATTGGTTTGAACATTAAATATCTTGTCTTTGTATTTAATTTAATAAAAGTAGAAAATAATTTGCAGATCACTGCATTCTGTTTTATTTACGTTTTAAAAAGTGTTCTGGCTTTTTTGAAATCAGGGTTAAACTCTTATAGTGTGAAGTTATGTGTGTAAAGTGTGTATCTTTAACACTGATGGCTTCAGCTTTACGTTTCTGAACAGTGTTGATAATCACATCTGGACTTACACAGCCTTTCTGCAGTTCCTCACAGCTGGAATCAGTCTCCATCGTCCCTCCTCTGATGTGTTGTACTTCTTCAGGTCCAACTCATCCAGAACCTCCTCTGACATCTGCAGCATGTAGGCCAGAGCTGAGCACTGGATCTCAGAGAGTTTCTTCTCTGATCTGTTCTCTGACTTCAGGAACTCTTGGATCTCCTGATGTACTGAGCGGTCGTTCATCTCCATCAGACAGTGGAAGATGTTGATGCTTCTGTCAGGAGAGATATCATCCCTGTTCATCTCCTTCAGGTTGTTGATGGCTCTCTGGATGATCTCTGGACTGTTGTCTGTTTGACCCAGCAGGCCTCCTAAGAGTCTCTGGTTGGACTTCAGAGAGAGGCCATGAAGGAAGCGAACAAACAGGTCCAGGTGACCATTTTTACTTTCAAGAGATTTCTCCATGTTGCTCCTTAGAAAGACATCCAGGGATGGGTGGTGGCTATTAATGTTTCCAAAATATTTAATGTTCTTCAAAAAAGAACTTGGTTTTGAGTCGCTGGGTTTCCAGTCTTTTAGGAAACCCTCCAGTACCGCTGTGTTCCTGCTGGTGTAACAGTGGAACATGTAGACTGCAGCCAGAAACTCCTGAATGCTCAGATGAACAAAGCAGTAAACTGTTTTCTGGAAGATCACACACTCTCTTTTGAAGATCTCTGTACAAACTCCAGAGTAAACCATGGCTTCAGTGACATCAAGACCACACTGCTTCAGGTCTTCTTGGTAGAACATGATGTTTCCTTTCTCCAGATGTTTAAACGCCAGCCTCCCCAGCTTCAGAAGGACTTCCCTTTCAGCCTCCATCAGCTCCTGTGGACTCGTCTCATGTCCCTCATCATACTTCTGCTTCTTCCTCTTTGTCTGAACCAGCAGGAAGTGGGAGTACATGTCAGTCAGGGTCTTGGGCAGCTCTCCTCTCTGGTCTGTAGTCAACATGTGGTCCAGAACTGTAGCAGTGATCCAGCAGAAGACTGGGATTTGACACATGATGTGGAGGCTCCTGGAGGTCTTGATGTGTGAGACGGTTCTGCTGGACAGATCTTCATCACTGAATCTCCTCCTGAAGTACTCCTCCTTCTGGGCATCAGTGAAGCCTCGTACTTCTGTTACCCTGTCAACACATGCAGGAGGGATCTGATTGGCCGCCGCTGGTCTGGAAGTTATCCAGACGAGAGCTGAGGGAAGCAGATTCCCCTTGATGAGGTTTGTCAACAGCACGTTGACTGATGACTTCTGCGAGACATCAGACAAAACCTCATTGTTGTGGAAATCCAGTGAAAGTCTGCTTTCATCCAGGCCGTCAAAGATGAACAAAAGCTTACAGACAGCGAGCTTCTCTGCTGTCACCTTCTGTAATGTTGGATGGAAAACATGGAGCAGCGTCAGAAGACTGTACTGCTCATCTCTGATCAAGTTCAGCTCCCTGAACGAAAGCAGAACCACCAGGCTGACGTCTTGGTTTTCCAAGCCCTCTGCCCAGTCCAGACTGAACTTCTGCACTGAGAAGGTTTTTCCAACGCCAGCGACGCCGTTCGTCAGAACGACTCTGATGTGTCTCTGCTGGTCAGGTAAGGCTTTAAAGATGTCCTGGCACTTGATTGGAGTCTCATGGAGGGTCTCCATCTTGGAGATTGTCTCAAGCTGCCTCACCTCATGTTGGGTATTAACCTCTTCACTCTGTCCCTCTGTGATGTAGAGCTCAGTGTAGATGCTGTTGAGGAGGGTTCCACTTCCTGTTTCATCACTTCCTTCAGTCACACATTCACATCTCCTCCTCAGACTGATCTTATATTCATCTGAAACCTCCTGAAGATCACCAGTCACTGAAAAAAGAGAGAAAATGAGTCAAAACAAAGAAAATCTGTCAATCTGAAGATTATTTTCATTATCAATAGGAAAGGCAGTCCAGCTGGTCTTCAACCCACCGGAGTTCTCCCACACTACACCGCTCCTCTGAACCCTGAACCAGCTACCCGTGGCGGCGCTGAATTCAAGACTCTGGTCCTCGCCTACTGTGCTGCCAATGGCTCAGGCTCATCCTACATCCAGCACGTGTTCAGACCACACAGCCCAGTCCGTCTGTATAAAGGACAGGTCGAGGACGACCGACGTCTCAGCACAGCAGCTCATTCAGTGGTAGACTTTACGACACCAAGACCAAGAGACTCACCTGAACTTCACCTGAGATTCAACAGACAGACTTTCTCCTCTCAGAATGTGACCTGACACCTTCAGCTAACCCAACCTTCAGAGTCGGGGTGGAGAGTTCTGCTGCACTGCTTCACCTCATTCTCCTCCACTGAGCTCCATATTTGACTGACTGACTGTGGTTTCTCAGTTGAGATTGTGTGAATTTGTCACTTTTCTAAGAAAAGGGCCATGAATCATTTAACTCAGCAGCATATCGAAGCAACTCCCAGCAGTCTAATCTGGTCACCGTCTACTTGTTGAAGCCAGAACCATATTAGTGTTTCACTGAAGCCTCTTTCACACTGAACAAAAACCCACTAAGAGCCACGAACATCTGGCTTTGTCTTCAGTGTGAAAGGGTTCAATCAGCATCCATTCCCAGTTCAAACGACTCTGCAGTCGTTGGGTGTATTTATGGGCTCCAGCTCAGCAGTGGTGGAAACGTGACGCCCAGGTGGATGATCACTTTTGCTGCTTTTCTGATGTGATGATGATGAAGCTCCAGACATTAGCATGTAAATATTGCCTGACATCAGACACAACTGGCAACTGGTGGCACTCCATTTTTATTTCATCATCATCGTGTCAGGAAAGATTTTAAAGAAACCACCATGTGCTTCCAGTTCATTCCTGACTCTGAATGCACGTTTACCTGCGTTTACAAACCCTGCATACACCTGATCACTTTGGTGTGAAAAACTCAGAAACTAAATGTAGCACTTGGAGCAGTTCAGCGTATTTGATGAAGATGATGTTCTCACATGTTTCTTGCAGTTTTTGTGTTGAATGCTCTCATTGTAAAATAAATGTCATGAATTGTAGAAGGTCACAGTTTCAACATGTGTGGGTGGACAGTCTTACTTTGCACAGTGCAGGTCTGACTGGCTGTCTGCAGTCCAGCTCTCGTTCTGGATCTGTCTCCACACTGGGGACAGGAGGACTCTCCTGATGAAGCAGACTGGTCCCAGTATGAGGTGATGCACTGTCTGCAGAACCGGTGTCCACAGCTGGTAGAAACTGGATCCTTCAGGACGTCCTGACACAAAACACAGCAGGACGGCTGCTCCTCCACAGAAACATGACTCCTCTTCCTCTCTCTGAAAGACATTTCTTTATCACTAAACTCAATCACTGATGGTTGTTGAAAATATGAAGATTTGTGCGACGCTGTGTTAGTTCAGTTTAAACTGACATTAGAAGTGTCTCTTTCTCGTGCACTGATGACTTTTACACAAGTTCTGTCCATGGATGTTTGTTCCTGACCTTTAGGAACAATATCTGATGGAGAGAGTCTGAACTCAAAGGTTCACTTACTAATGATTCAAAGTGTTGATCACGGTGAGCAAAGCTCTTCTACAAATCACTTTTTATCACATGTTGTACAATTATGACTCAAAGTGATTCAACATGCATCAGGTCATAACAGCTGATCTGATGAAGAGTCAAACCAATAAATGATTCTCAGATCAAATATGAGAAAGTGAATTTCACATGTGAAGCAGATTCTTTCACATTCTGAATCGTTGCAAATGTTCACAGCAGCTTCAATGTGAGGGCAGAAATATATGAATGTTCCTGAGGTGTAAATGTTGAAATGAAGCTTCTCAACAGTTTTACTGCAGAAATAAAATAAGGTCGATCTGAGTTTGAAACACTTTCTGCACCAAAAGTTCTGCATCAGGAATATAAATCTAGATATTTGATCTTCATCCTCCATGCATCATCTCCCATCAGGTCAGTTTACAGTAAAACCAGAGTCTCACTTTGTGTCTGAGGGTCCAGGTTCATGGCTGAAGTCTGGAGGTTCACCTTTGGACCGGTCACTCTTCATAGACAGACAGCTGGATGCTGGAGACTCTGCTCTCTGTCTGCTGTACTGAACTCTGCAAACACCAACATGTTTTTATTTCTATCACATGAATCCTTGATCAATTCTCTGATGAAAACCATTCATGAAGCTCTAAAAACACAAACTGCTGCTCCTGTCCATAATGAGGAGCTTTAAAAGTCTGCATTGGGAGGACTCTAGGGGGAGCAATGAGCGGATAAGACGTGTCTCGCAGTAGCTCTCATAGATTTCGATTTAAAGCTTCATTTTCAACAAAACAAGGACACGTTCATTGTAGTTTTTACAAAACTCTGACGTCCGAAGTGCTTAGGAAAGTATAGTGCTTAAAGAATTAAGAATGCCGAACTCAAAAAGGGGAAACAAACCGAAGAGCGATGTTGCTGAGGAAGGCCTTGACAGAGCCGCGGCCTTACCTGAGGGAGAGGCCGCAGAGGTGAACCCATGTGACCCGAACGAGAATGCCGTGTTAACCGCAATAGCATCTTTAAGCTCCGAACTGCATATGATAAAAACTGACATTTGTGACAAGATAGAAGAAAGGATTGCAGACGTGTCAGTTACACTGAGGGCTGAAATTGCCGCTCTTAAAACAGAAACTGATGCTAGCATCACAACGCTAAAAGTTCAGATACAGAGTTGGCTTGTTTTTTGATCTTTTTGGTTGTTTTCCTGTTTTGTTTGCTTCTGGAAGGAAATGTTAGGGTTTGTTATCCTGCTCTGTTTGCTTTTTGAAGGAAATGGTAGGGTTTGCTGCTTCTCGAAGGAAATGTTAGAAGAGGCTGTTAAATCTAGTCTGTGGTTTAGGCCTCCACCTTCAGCACCCTCTAAATTTTCCACCCCCTACCCGAACAAGGGTCTGTATCCAATCCCTACTTTCATCTTTTGACTCTACCTCTTTATTTTCTATCCCCTACCCGGACCAGGGTTTGTATTCCCACCCCGCTTTTTCTTGGTGCAGTTGGTGAGAGGCAGGGGTAGATGATGGTAGTGTGGCAATCGGCAGTTACATGTGGCATCTAGGCCTGTGGTAGCATTGTAGCAGCTAACAATAGCTAAAGCGGTGAGAGTATGATAGTATCTTAGCAGTTAGTATTGGTAGCTAGCAATTAACATTAACAGTATAGGTGAATCTAGCTTTATTGTCTTCTTCTGTTCCTCTTAGCAGGTAGCGGTTAGCACGTAGCATTAGCTAAATGGTAGCATCAGAACTGTATTGTCTTCTTCTGTTCCTCCTAGCGGTTAGCATTAGCATTAGCAATAGTTAAATGGTAGCATCGGTACTGGCCACTACCTGGAGCATCTCTGGGTCAGTTGAACGTGGCGGTGCTGTTTGGATTGTGTAGGAGCAGTGTTAACTGGCACTAGGGGGGGTGACTCTGGGACGCCGGAGTTCACTGCCTAACCTCCTGGAGGTGTAGTGGGACTAAGTAGGCGAAACACTGTTGAAGGGAGGTTTCCACCTGATGACCCCCAGAGACGTGTTAGGAATCACTGCTCTTTGGCAGGTATAGAGGCAGATTAGAGCTCCAAGGTTCTTCACTGAGAATGAATCCTCTTTTTGAGCACAAGTATCTTGTGTTTAAATTAACTCAGGCTGAAATACCGGCCGAGACGCTGCATGGACTGGAGCAGTCAACATCACGCACAACGGACATCGTAGCTGAGCTGGAGGCGCAGGTGAAACGTCTGACTGGGCAAATTGACCGACTTAATGGGAAATGTCTGGACTTGGAGGGGCGCTCAATGAGGCAGAATCTCAGGATTGCAGGCCTGAAGGAGGGGGCCGAATATGGATAGGTCACCAGGGAATTTGCAGCGGGTCTACTTAAAGAAGTTCTGGAGTTAGAGGAAAAGCCTGTTATCGATAGGGCCCACAGAGCACTGAGGAAACGCTTGGGAGATAATGAACCTCCAAGGCACCTGATCCTAAAGATCCATCATGGCCATGTTTTTGACGACATCCTCCGCAAGTTTATCAGCAAGAGAGAGCTATCTTTTCAGGGGCAGCGGATCCAGATATTCAGAAATCTCCCGCAAGAAGTTGTTAAAGCTCGAGCGGCTTTCACCCCAGCCAGGAGACTGCTTCAGGATAAGCCCGGAGTCAGGTTTGGGATCGCATATCCAGCTAAACTACGGGTAACACACAATGGCACCGAGTTACTGTTCACTAACCCGAAGGAAGCACTTGCTTATGCTGAACGTAATTTTGGACAGGAGTAGACAGACCGAACGGTAAAGTAGCATTACCTCATGTCCACCTGATAATCCAAATAAGGGACACATAATGTCATTTCACTTGGACTGTTGTATTAATCATTAGTGTTGTTACTGGTGTGTTCACATCATACAAGTTTAAAGCATTTCAGTGGACTTGTGGTGTGTGTGTAGGTGAGGCTGGGGGTTGGGTTTTGTGTGTGCTCTCTCTGACAGTATCGGTGAGGCTTGCGGGCTGGAGGAGGAGCTGGCTGCACACACCTGTGCCTGATCTTCATCAGGAGCTTACTTAAGGCGGGCCTGCCTGTGTTCTCGCTGCCAGATTGTCACCGCTTTGTGGTAGATCGTATGCTAGTGCTCAAAAGAATTTTCGATTGCGATTTCCCATACTTACCTGTGTTTTCTATGTTCAGGATCCAGCTCGTTACCCTCAAGCCACCCAGCACCTGTACCAGTCTGCTCGAGCCACCGCTGTGCCACACGGCCTACCTCCCTCGCCGCCTGCTTGCTTGCCTCCCCAGTCTTCCCTGTGTCTGGAGACACCACCTCTACCTACGCTTCCCTCCTCACCGCAGCCTCAATAAACCTTCACCTAGTCACCTTTCCAACGTCTGTTTGTTTGCATTTGGGTCCAGCTCCCTAGCCGCGTCACAGAACAATCTGGCCAACTATGGACCCAGCAGACCAAGACGCTCTTCAGCAAGCCCTCACCACCCAAGGAATATTGCTTGGAAGGCATGACCGATTACTTGCTGATGTCATGAGCTCCCTGCAGGATTTGAATTCCAGCGTGGCCTCAATTGCCTCTCAGCTGTCCACTCGGACTCCCCCGGTAGCAGTGAGTAACCCTGCCCCCACTCCAGCCGAAACACACCCGTCCTCAGCCGTTAAGGAACCTTTTGTTCCTCCCCCAGAGCATTATTCAGGCGATGTAGGCTCATGTGGCCGCTTTCTTTTACAGTGCTCTTTGGTTTTCAATCAGCAACCTTCTAGTTATCCTTCTGATAAATCTCGCATAGCGTATATAATTAATTTACTTAGAGGGAAAGCGGGTCAGTGGGCAACTGCATTGTGGGAGGGCAGATCCAGTGTCCTAGAGTCCTATGGTTCTTTTATCTCCGAGCTACGCAGAGTGTTTGACCATCCTGTCCAGGGCCGGGAAGCAGAAAAACGTCTGCTGTCCCTACATCAGGGGTCCTCATCTGTTGCTAGCTACTCCATAGATTTCCGTATCTTAGCCGCAGAGTGTGGGTGGGACACCAGGGCATTACAAGCAGTTTTTGTTAAAGGACTCTCCGATGATGTAAAGGACGAATTAGCTACTCGGGATGAGCCTGACTCATTAGACGAGCTTATCTCCTTGGCTATCAGGGTAGACAACCGGCTGAGGGAAAGAAGCAGAGAGAGAACCAGCAAGGCCCGAGTGAGTGCCTGCCCCTCCCCCCCTCCTCCCCAATCTCTGGCTCTTACAAGTTCCCCAGTCAGTCCCTCCAGTCCTGGCAGAGTCCCCTCTCTCTCTGTTGAGGAACCCATGCAGGTTGGACGAGCTCGTCTAACCCCGGATGAACGTAAACGGCGGATGCAAGCCAGACTTTGCCTCTACTGTGGCCTGGCGGGACATTTTATCGCCTCTTGCCCCCAGACACCAAATGGCCGGGCTCACCAGTGATCGAGAGCGCCCTGGTGAGCCAGACGACGTCCCAGCACAGCTCTCCTCCTCGAGTAAGTGTGCCTGCCTCTCTTGCCTGTGTAGGTGTGACCCTCCCATTCCAAGCCTTGGTGGATTCTGGAGCGGATGAAAATTTCATTGACTGTGAATTAGCTACTCAGTTGCAAATCCCTCTCGAGCCTCTGGTCAAGCCCCTAATTGCAAATGCACTAGATGGCAAGCTGTTAGCCACGGTGACTCACCGCACAGAGCCAGTGTCGCTAACTATTTCTGGCAACCACCATGAGAAAATTCAGCTGCATGTTCTGCCCTCTCCCATCACGCCAGTGGTTCTAGGTCTCCCATGGTTAAAACTTCATAACCCCCATATAGATTGGCAGACATCTTCCATCATCAGTTGGAGTGTACACTGTCACTCCTACTGTCTCCACGCTGCCGTCCCTACCTCCAGCTCCCCCCAGTCACCCCCACCAGCTCCTCCTGATCTATCTAATGTTCCACCTGAGTATCATGACCTGGCAGCTGTTTTCAGTAAAGATCTGGCTCTGTCTCTCCCTCCCCACCGACCCTACGATTGTGCTATAGACCTCCTCCCCGGTGCCAAATACCCCGTTAGCCGTCTCTACAACCTGTCCCGTCCTGAGAAAGAGGTCATGGAGCAATATATTAACTCCTCTCTGGCAGCTGGTCTAATCCGTCCCTCTTCCTCCCCACTTGGAGCTGGTTTTTTCTTTGTGGAGAAAAAGGACAAAACTCTACGCCCATGCATTGACTTCCGAGGGTTAAATGACATAACTGTAAAAAACAAATATCCTCTTCCCCTTATTGATCCCTCTTTTGAACCGTTATGTCATGCCCGAGTTTTCTCCAAGCTCGACCTCCGCAATGCTTACCATTTGGTCCGGATTCGTGAAGGAGATGAATGGAAGACGGCATTTAACACCCCATTAGGCCACTTTGAATACCTGGTGATGCCCTTCGGCCTCACCAATGCGCCTGCTGTCTTCCAAGCCCTAATCAATGATGTCCTCCGTGACATGCTAAACCGTTTTGTCTTTGTTTATCTGGATGATATTCTCATCTTTTCTCGCACACAGGAAGATCACATCCAGCATGTCCGCCTCGTTCTGCAGCGCCTCCTGGAGAACAGGTTATATGTAAAGCCAGAGAAATGTGAATTTCATCAGTCGGCAGTCACTTTCCTGGGTTACATTGTGGCACAAGGTCAGCTCAAACCAGATCCAGCCAAGATAAGAGCAGTGGCAGAGTGGCCAACCCCCACCTCTCGCAAACAACTTCAGCGCTTCCTTGGTTTTGCCAATTTCTATCGCAGATTCATTAGAAATTACAGTAAAGTAGCAGTCCCTCTGACCCAACTCACTTCCTCCAATGTCACATTCACATGGCCTGCTGAAGCTGAACGGGCTTTTCTTCAACTCAAGAGATTATTTACCAGTGCTCCGGTGCTCCTCCACCCTGATCCTTCCAGACAGTTTGTGCTGGAAGTGGATGCCTCTGAATTAGGAGTGGGGGCTGTCCTCTCTCAGCGAGATCCAGAGACTAACAAACTTCATCCCTGTGCTTTTTTCTCCAGGCGACTCTCTGCGGCAGAACAAAATTATGATGTTGGTAATCGGGAACTGTTGGCTATTGTGTTGGCATTACAGGAGTGGAGACACTGGCTGGAAGGAGCTGAACACCCTTTTCTCATCTGGACAGACCATAAGAATCTGGCTTACCTTCATTCTGCCAAACGTCTCAATTCCCGTCAAGCTCGCTGGTCCCTGTTCCTTAGCCGCTTTAATTTCATGCTCTCATATCGTCCAGGTTCCCGTAATCTCAAACCTGATGCTCTCTCTCGCCAGTTCTCCCCAGATTCATCTTCACAAGAGTCAGTACCCATCCTTCCCTCCTCTTGTTTTGCGGGAGCAGTGCAGTGGGAGATTGAGTCCATGGTCAGAGCAGCCCAACAGACCCACCCTGATCCGGGTGGTGGCCCGGCTAATCGTCTATTTGTTCCCGAGGCAGTTCGCTCCCGAGTGTTGCAATGGGGACATGCGTCTACACTCACCTGCCATCCAGGGTTTCAGCGAACCCTTCAATTCCTCCAGCAGCGCTTCTGGTGGCCGGGCATGACACGGGACACTAGGGAATTTGTGGCTGCCTGCTCTGTCTGTGCCCGAGGTAAAGCCTCTCATCGTCCTCCAGCTGGTCTGCTACATCCTCTACCCATCCCGAGCCGTCCTTGGTCACATATTGCCATGGACTTCATCACTGGTCTACCACCATCTGGAGGTAACACTGTCATCCTCACTATAGTAGACCGTTTCTCTAAATCTGTTCATTTTGTTCCCCTCCCTAAGTTACCCACTGCTCTCGAGACTGCTGACCTCCTTGTGTCACAAGTTTTCAGGATTCACGGTATCCCAGTGGACATGGTTTCTGACAGAGGCCCCCAATTTACCTCTCAAGTGTGGCAGGCTTTCTGCAGAGCTATCGGAGCGACCTCCAGTCTAACTTCTGGTTACCACCCTCAATCTAACGGCCAGACAGAGCGGGCCAACCAGGATTTGGAAGCAGCCCTCCGGTGTGTCTCTGCCAGACATCCCGCTTCATGGAGTTTCCAGCTGCCATGGATTGAATATGCCCACAACTCTCTCGTCAGCTCGGCCACAGGTATGTCACCATTCATGGCAGCTAATGGTTTTCAGCCACCTCTGTTCCCCACCCAGGAGCGTGAGGTAGCAGTGCCCTCGGTCCGTGCTCACCTCCGCCGAGTTCAAGAGGTGTGGAAAGCCACCCGAGCAGCACTTACTCGCTCTATCCGGCGCAACCAGTTGCTGGCAGACAAACATCGCTCCCCAGCTCCTCAGTATCAGCCTGGGCAAAAGGTATGGTTATCCACACGGGACCTCCCCCTGCAGGTGGAGTCACGGAAGCTCGCACCCCGCTATGTTGGTCCGTTTGAAGTTCAGAGGGTTATTAACCCATCTGCGGTGAGACTGAAGTTACCTGAGTCTATGAACATTCACCCGACATTCCATGTGTCTCTGCTTAAGCCTGTATCCTCCAGCTCCCTTAGCCCTCCGGCCGAACCCCCTCCCCCCGCCCTGACCATTGATGGCCATCCTGCCTTCGTGGTGCACAAGATCTTGGATGTGAGACGTCGGGGGCGCGGTTTTCAGTACCTCGTGGACTGGGAGGGGTATGGTCCGGAGGAGCGATCCTGGATTTCTCGGCGACTCATTCTGAGCCCACAGTTATTGAAGGACTTCTATCGTGAGTTTCCCCATAAGCCTGGGAAGACGCCTGGAGGCGTCATTTAGAGGGGGGGTACTGTGGTGTGTGTGTAGGTGAGGCTGGGGGTTGGGTTTTGTGTGTGCTCTCTCTGACAGTATCGGTGTGGCTTGCGGGCTGGAGGAGGAGCTGGCTGCACACACCTGTGCCTGATCTTCATCAGGAGCTTACTTAAGGCGGGCCTGCCTGTGTTCTCGCTGCCAGATTGTCACCGCTTTGTGGTAGATCGTATGCTAGTGCTCAAAAGAATTTTCGATTGCGATTTCCCATACTTACCTGTGTTTTCTATGTTCAGGATCCAGCTCGTTACCCTCAAGCCACCCAGCACCTGTACCAGTCTGCTCGAGCCACCGCTGTGCCACACGGCCTACCTCCCTCGCCGCCTGCTTGCTTGCCTCCCCAGTCTTCCCTGTGTCTGGAGACACCACCTCTACCTACGCTTCCCTCCTCACCGCAGCCTCAATAAACCTTCACCTAGTCACCTTTCCAACGTCTGTTTGTTTGCATTTGGGTCCAGCTCCCTAGCCGCGTCACAGGACTGTGATCAGTATTCTTGTTAATGTTTCTATTTCAAGCTCCTATTTTTTCTACTTAAAATATTTAACTGTTTTTTCTTAATGCTATTATAGAAAATATGCACTTGGACTATATGTCCTGTTTTGTGGTTAACTTCTTAATCATTGTTGGAGAGCTACGAGTTGTTCTTTGCAATAACCACATTTAGAGTCTTGGGGATTAGATAAGGAGGTGATTTTAGTTATATAGTCGTAGCTGTTAATTTTTTCCTCTTTTTTCCTCTGCTTTTTACTTTAGTTATTGTAGTTCCTCCTGCAGCAGGTTCGCGCTGCGCTCTGTTAGTGACAGCTAGATGACGAGCTGGTGTGGGTTTGTTTTCACGGTGGGGGGGGGGGGGGGGGGGGGGGGGGGGGTGGGGGAGGGAGGGAAGAGTGTTACTTGACAGACGGCAATGTAGCTTACGTTTATGATACAGGATAATACAAGTGTATATAAGGAGAGAATGGGTGAAATCATTTTTTCCTCTTGGAATGTCAAAGGCATAAATGAGCCAGTCAAAAGGGGCAAGGTGTTGACACATTTCAAATCTCTTAAATCAGGGATTATATTTTTGCAGGAAACACAACTAAAGAAGGACTGACATCTCAGACTCAGATGTAGATGGATAAGCCAAGTCTACCACTCCTCCTTTCCATTTAAGACCAGAGGAGTGGCCATTGTAATTCGTAAGGGAGTTCTTTTTAGACATCACTCCACCATTGCTGATAGGGAGGGGAGATATGTCATCGTGGTGGGAGAGCTGTATTCTAGACTGGTGACAATGTTAAATATATATGGACCAAATCAGGATGATCCTGAATTTTTCCGAAAGTTGTTTGGGTTAATACCAGATATTTCTAATACTAATTTAATTATTGGGGGTGACTTTAATTGTGTTTTGGATCAATATTTGGATAGGTCATCAGCACAAAACGTAGCCCCCTCTAATTCAAGTAAATTACTTAATTCATACATTAAAAATATGAATCTGTGTGATATATGGAGGATCTCAAACCCAACAGGCAGAGAGTACTCTTTTCATTCCCATGTGCACAATGTCTATACAAGAATAGACTACTTCCTGATAGATGGAAACCTACTTCAATACTCTGGCAATGCTAAGTACCATAATATTATTATTTCTGACCACTGCCCAGTCACATTTTCTTTTAGACTATGTGACACACCTCGACAACAGGGTAGTTGGAGGTTTAATCCACAGTTCCTTACTGATTCCGTGTTTTGTGAATACATTAAAACGCATATTAATATATTTCTCGAGACAAACAATAAGCCAGAAACTGCTCCCTCTTTGCTGTGGGAGACGCTAAAGGCCTACTTAAGGGGATGCATTATTTCATTTCAAGCCTCTAGGCGGAAACAAAGCAAAGAGTAACAATTAAAACTGGAAGATCAAATACAAAAGCTTGATGCAGAAAATGCACGATACCCTTCTAAAGATAAATTTAACCAGATTTTAACACTCAAATACCAACTTAATAAAACACTCTCAGAAAAAATTAGTAAAGCCTACAAAACAGAAATATTTCGAGTTTGGCGATAAACCGCATAAGTTGCTTGCCAGACAGTTACGCAAACTAGAGAATGAGCTTTCTTATCACAGGATTAAATCAGATACTGGAGAAATCTTAACTTCACACAAAGATATAAACGAACGGTTTCAGCAGTTTTATGAGAGGTTATACACATCTCAAATGAAAGCAGTGCCAGGAGATATGCAGGCTTTCCTGGATGAGTGTCAGCTCCCAACCTTACACCAAACTGAGAGTGACTACTTAGGAGCTGAGATTACATGTGAAGAAATTAGAGAATCCATAAAATCTTTGAAAAATGGAAAAAGTCCAGGACCAGATGGATTTGGCAATGAATTTTATAAAAAATTCAGCAACCTACTGGTTCCCTATTTAAATAAAATGTTTGGACAGGCATGTGATAACGGAGAACTTCCCCACACCCTTAATGAGGCCATTATTATTTTGATCCCAAAAACAGAGAAGGATCTGGAGGAGGTGGGCTCCTACAGACCTATATCTTTGTTAAACACGGATCAAAAAATTCTTACAAGAATTTTAGCCAAAAGACTGAGCCTTTTGATAGGAAAGCTAGTACACCCAGACCAAACTGGGTTTATTCCCCAAGGATACTCATACTTCAATCTGCGACGTTTATTTAATGTTATATATTCCTCACAGCATCCCAAGGAGGACCTTTTGGTACTGTCTTTAGATGCCGAAAAGGCATTTGATCAGGTTGAATGGCCCTACTTATTTGCAGTTCTTAATAAATTTGAAACTGGTAATAGGTTTATATCATGGATTAAACTGTTATATAATAACCCCTGTGCCAAAATATTGACTAATCATACTCTTTCTCCTAATTTCAAGTTGCGCAGGGGAACTAGGCAGGGCTGTTCATTAAGTACCTTGCTCTTCACGTTGGCGATAGAGCCCCTTGCAGAGAAAATCCGATCACACCCAGAAATTTATGGATATAATACAAAGTACACTGCTAGTAAAATAGCTCTTTATGCAGATGATATTCTCCTCTTCATATCACAGCCTCAAGCTTCAATACCACCACTTCTGTCCTTGATTGATCTGTTTGGATCCTTTGCGGGTTACAGAGTCAACTGGGACAAGAGTGAGCTCATGCCAGTTCGTATTATAGAT
Source organism: Chelmon rostratus (assembly GCF_017976325.1). Taxonomy (NCBI): domain Eukaryota; kingdom Metazoa; phylum Chordata; class Actinopteri; order Chaetodontiformes; family Chaetodontidae; genus Chelmon; species Chelmon rostratus. Next base: position 812,194 of record NC_055677.1, read on the forward strand.
CATGAATGGCTCTATCAACTTCCCTTTAAGATAACCAAAGAAAAATTTCAGTACCTTGGAATAATTATTACTAAAAATTTTAATTTATTGTTTAAGGCCAATTTTGATCCCTTGATGGATAAACTCAGGAATAACATTCAATTTTGGAGGACGCTTCCGATTTCTTTGCTGGGAAGGATAAATGCTGTTAAAATGATATTTCTCCCGCAGCTGTTATATCTCCTCCAGAACATACCTGTTTGTATCTCTAAAGCATTCTTCAAACGCTTAGATTCCATTATTCTCTCATTTGTGTGGGATTATAAAGTACATAGAATAGGGAAAGCTCATCTTTGTAAACCCAAGACAAATGGAGGGCTGGCTCTGCCAAACTTCATTCATTATTCTTGGGCCTCCAATATTCGCTCCTTTGCCTATTTGTTGGATGACTCAGTTGTGCTGCCTGTTGGTTTAGAGATGGAACGAGATTGTCTACCTTTCTCTGTGGGTGCAGTTATTTTGTCACCTGTGCCACTAAGTAAAGCCAACTATAGTAACAATCCAATTATTCATAACATCATACTCATTTGGAAACAACTTAAGAAACATTTTGAGCTTAGAAATGTGTCTTTTCCTATTACCCATAATAGCAAATCCTTCATTTGCTCCTTATTTAGATGGCTCCTTTCTTGCATGGAAGGATTTGGGAATTGGTTGCGTTGGTGACCTATACCTAAAAGGAGTGTTTGCATCCTTCCAGCAACTTAAGGAAAAATATGCTCTCCCATAGTGTGACTTCTTTAAATACCTGCAGGTTAGGAGAACTTATGGACTTCTCACTGCTAAAAAGCTCATTCTTCTTTTTTGAAAGAAGAAAGAAGTGACCACTGTGAAACACTGGCTCACTGAGTTAACAGAAACTCTGCATGTAGAAAGAATTAGGTTCTTTCTGAGAGACAAACTTAGAGAATTTGATAAGATTTGGCACCCCTTAATCTCCTATTTGAAAAGCTAAACTTATTCAAATCCTGTATATTAACTACATTATGCGTAATATTAGGGTCTGAGTGGGAGGATGGGTGGGTCAGGGTTTTTTTTGTTTGTTTGTTTGTTTCGTTTTCCTCTCTTTTCTTCTCTTCAGCTTCTTTCTGTTTATGTTCTATGTTCATAATATAATGTGAGGACCATTTCCTTTTTTAAAAAAACAAAAAACAAAAACAAATGATGAATAGCCCCCCTCACTGTTGTTCACACTGTATGTGATAAAAAAAAAAAAAGAAAGAAGAGAAAATGTTTTTCTGGCTGCCATGTACCATGATGCTACTCTTCACAATAAAAAAAATATTTGAAACAAAAGTCTGCATTAGTCCTCTTAGATTAGATCAGAGCTTTTCTCTATGACTGACAGCTGTCACACATTCTAAGATGAAGATGCCTCCAATAATTTCTCTTCATGTCACAAAACGTTTGTTACATTTAAAAATACATTTTAGTGACATTTTTAATATAAAACCACAAAATGAAAACAATGAAAACAGTGAAAACAGTGAAAACAATGAAAACAATGAAAACAATGAAAACAGTGAAAACAATGAAAACATGGCGCTGACAGAAGTCACTGAAAGTGAGTCGTAGAAATGAATTAATAGCAGTTCTCTCACTTTGTGTCTGAGGGTCCAGGTTCATGGCTGAAGACTGGAGGTTCATCTTTGGACCAGTCACTCTTCATAGATAGACAGCTGGATGCTGAAGACTCAGCTCTGTCCTCCTCTTCCTCCACACGAACACTCATCTTCTGATCTGAGGTCAGTCTGAGAGTAAAACAGTGATGCTGACGGTGAGCTCAGAACACAAGAATCAGGAAACAAGACTGGGAGAACAGGAAGTAACACACACACACACACACACACACTCATGTTTCCTTAATTTCTGGGGACATTAAAATGACTTATATTCATTTCCTGGAGACTAATCCTAACCATCACCATGACCACTGCTTGCCTAAACCTAAACTTCACCAAAGCCTTCACCCTAAAAGTTAATGATTTGCATTACAGGGACTTCTGTTTTGTCCTCATGAGGACGGCGAGTCCCCACAATGTGATTACAGTAATCCCTCGCTATATCGCGCTTCACTTATCGTGGCTTCGCTGCTTCGCGGATTTTTTTTACAGTGTTTTTTTTTTACAGCGCTTTTTTTTTTTTTACAGTGCATTGTGCTCTGAATCCTATTTGGCTCAGTGGCTTCACTGTTTAGAAGTGAAAAGTTGATATTTTTATGACAGTTTTCGTTTCTGCACATTCTGCCAAATTTGTTTGCAATTTTTCTCCTTGACAAAACCCACAATGTCGAAGAAGCGTTCTGCGCCGACAAAGGGGCCTCCAGACGCACCGAAGAAGCCGAGGAAGATGCTCACTATTACAGAAAAAGTTAAACTTTTGGACATGCTGAAGGACGGTAAAAGCTATGCGGCTGTCGGGCGTCATTACGGAATACAGTATATCTACTTCGCGGATTTCACTTATCGTGGGTTATTTTTGGAACGTAACCCCCGCGATAAACGAGGGATTACTGTAATACATGGTCATACATGGTCTCTCTCTCACACACAGTCTAACATTTGTGTCCTCTACAGTCCACAGGAAGGAAACTGACTCACACTTTAACAGTAAAGTCATGAAATGTTGGATTAACACTCACCTGCTTCAGCTTCACTTCTAAAAGAAAATAAAAATATATACCAGAATATAACTATGCACTGAATGCAACATGTTCCTGAACAAGCAGTTTTCTCTCCCAGCTGATGAACACAGTGAATTTTGATTTGTTGTGTGATGTTATACTGATGTCTGTCTATGTGTAATGCTGCTGACACTGAGCCTTGTTACCAGGCTGGACTGAAAACTCATCTCACAGACTCAGCTCATGCACTCATCAACTGATGGTTACCTAAAGCTCTTGGACTCCACTGTTTAAAAAGCTCTTTTACAATAAAGTGGTGAACAGTCCTACGACATCATCGGTCCTTTGAATTCTCCTCCCTCTGCTGCTGATAGCAGACTAACAGCCTGCACACAGATACTGATGCTCGCTCTCAGCCTCAAAGTCCACATCGACATCCTCATGTTCACACTTTAAAAAAATCCAACTATCTGAAAGAGACTTTTGGAACAGAGGCCAGCTTTAAAAGAAACGTTGGAACTACAACAGAAGCCGTCATGAGAAAAATACTCCACAGCTGCCTCCATCTGAATAAAGACAAGTCTCAACATATAGTCCAATAAATCTGATTCACTCAGTTCAGTGGTCAGGAACAAGTCCTCTTCAGGGTCAGGTTTACTCAGGTGTTTTGTTAAACATTAACAAAATATCTTGATATTTAACAGCAACCTTGATCCTTTGACGGAGATTTCTTATACTGTATCTACAGTTGTACAACACAACATCCTGAATGAGCGCACAGTTTACTGCAGATCCATAAAACAGACCTTTGGTAAGGTTCAGATGTTTACTTGCGGCTGTAGTTGGCAATTACATTTTACTGAGTTGTATTATTTTGTCAGGTGTAGGTGCTGAAGTGGTGGAAAAAATAATTAATATAAATACAATTCGTGTAAAACGAACCACTGTCAGTGATCACTGGTCTTCTGGACTTCAGTCAGTCTGAGAGAGGACCAGTAACACCGACTGAGAGCTCAGAACACAAGACTCATGACAAACACGTCTGTTCAAGTGTCTGACTGAACTAAGACTGAGAAAAGAGGACGTAACACACAAACACACACAGTTTACAGCATAATGAACCCATCCAGCTCTGGACCGGCTCAGTTTCTTTATATTAGTTCACTCACCTGTCTCAGGATTCAGTTGTCCTCCTTCTGCTCTGCTCTGTTCACTCAGAATGGAGTCTGAACTCCGGCTAACTTTTATTGTTTTATTGTCCTGGTTTTAATATTAACATTGAACTTGGCATTACATTACCAAAACTGCTCTGTAAAGCAAGCCGATTGAAAAGGCCAAGAGACCAGAAGCGACAAGATAACTTCAGCCGTCAGCACCACAAACAGCCGGTGTGACCACACAGTCAAGTCCACTGACAAGACGTTAGCTAACGGGACGCTAGCCTAGCTAGCTAACAGTTATTTCACCCGTTAGCTCGCTAGCTCGTTATGAAGCCTCTTGACTTTGTCCACTTCGTCAAACTTTCCTGAACTTTCCAGAAATAAAACACGAGCTTCATCACATCAGCCTCATATCTTCCTCTTCTCAAGGCTTGAGGACAGTTTAGTTTTCGGTTGGCGCCATTCTCATCCATCCCTTCCAGAAGCTTCCAGGCAAACAGCACGAGGAGCCGCAGCCTGCGCGCAGTGCGCCTGCGCAGACAGTGGCGCCCTGCAGCAGAGGAGGTGTGTGAGTGGAGCCTCTCAATCCAATCCGTGTATCATTCAAAAATGAAAAAATAAAAAAGTGACAGATTATTTTGTTTTTCGTTTTTTAATCTAACACAAAAACGAAAACATGCCTGGTTTTTAATATTTCAATTTCAGGATCAGATCAAAAATACGAAATGGAAAAACGGGCCACAGGAATGAATTAGGTTTTAATATTTAATTGGTTGGATGTACCTGACCCGGAAGTTTTGTAATGAGCGTTAGCAAATATAGCTACGCTAGCTTGCAAGTCACAACAATCAATCGATCTGGGGTCCGTTTCACAAAGCGGGTTCAACAAACTCTGAGGGTACATCCCATTTCTCAAAATTGCATCCTCGTTTCCTTCACTTGCGTCTTGCATGGATGCATGGAAGGACGCAAGGAAACCACGCAAGGAGAGAAGAAACGAGGAAATATGTTTTATGAGAATTGAGACGTCCTTTCCTCTGAAGCGTCACGTGAAGCGACGTCTGTTTCTGATGACGCGACACAGGTGGAGCTGCTGCAGTTGCCGTTATATTCACACCCCCACCGCCCCCCGCCCTCGATATATTTATATTTCATACTTAAATTTACATTATTTAAAAGAAGTCTCCAACACTAGCAAATAAATATGAAACACTTTTATTATGAGAGTTAATGAGTTCATTCTTGGCTGGACGCCTCTTCCAGGTGAACAGGTGTTCATTTTCTGACCTGGGGTCCGTTTCACAAAGCAGGTTCAACAAACTCTGAGTGTAACCCTGAACTCTGAGTTGATCTACTCTGAGATAGGAAACTCTGAGTTTTCGATTCCACAACAGCAGATTTGAGTTAGTTTGATTAACTCAGAGTAGGTTCACCTGGAGTTAAGCGCGTGCACCGCAACTTTAAAAAGACAGCATCAATGGAACCCCGATTTGAGGAGTCACCATGGCAACGCGGAAGGGGAAGGCTGCGTACTTTACACCGCTCGAACTGAACATTTTAATGCGCTCATACAGCGAGTTTGAACATGTTTTTAGACGGAAGTCCAACACCGCTGCAGCTGCGAAGGAGAGGGAGACGGCGTGGGAGAACATTGCTGCTCGGGTCAATGCGTGAGTATAAATGTAGTCCTTTGAAATCACAATAATATTACAAGTCAAAACTGCTTGAATGGTAGCCTTTTAATTTATTTCATTTAGGTGCAATCCCGCGGGGGAGAAGCGCACTTGGCAGCAGCTTAAAATGAAATATAAAAACATTGTTCAAACAGGTAAGACCTCGGCATGATCTCATGGAGGTAGCTTCCTCATTTTGATCATGTTTTACATTGTCAAGTAAATATTAAGTGGCTGTTTGTGCAGTTGTTTTATCCCCAACATAATGCTGTTTTCACACACATAAATATAAGTTTTTTTCTTCTTTCTGCTCCCTTTCATTGTAAAATTGGGTATATTGTGTTCATATAATGTTTTGTTTTTTGTCTACGAGTAAAAATTTAAAAATGAAAAAAAGTGTTCTCATCTATATCATGTCATGTTAAATAATTAAGCCAAACTAACACAGACTTTTACTCAGCCAACAGAAAAAAGGCAGATGCAAGAAGAACGGGTGGTGGCCCACCACCACCACCTCTAACTGAGGCAGAGGAGCTGGCCCTAAGCCAGAAAGTAGGAAGGCCAGTGGCTGAGGGAATCCCTGGAGGAAGTTCATCCTCTGAGACCACCACCCAAGACACAAGTGCCTTCATTAAATGTAATATGCCTTGGCCTATATATATATATATATATATATATATATATATATATATATATTAAAGCCTATTCATAAAAATATTTATTTTCCTTTCATGGCTTTTTTTTTTTTTCTCCGCTTGTCCCAACAGATTCTGATGGTACTGTCTGCCTGGTGGAGCCACCTCAAGCCACAACAGACCTCGTAACTGTAAGTAAGCAAAACTCCAAAGATTTTGCAAAATGGTCCATTTAAGTATACTGAAACATATCACTCATCTAGGATGAAGACTACAACGAAACTATGTCTGCTGCCTTCACAGAGGAAGACCCAGAAAGGCCTATAGAGGTAACATCTTCATATGTTACTGATAGTTGCCTTCCAATTTACACTTATTAACATTCTGGTGGAATATAGAGTGTGACATTTAGCCTACACTGAAGTATGAACACATTCTCATCCTTTTTAACAGAGCATGGCTGGGCAGCAGCAGGAAGGTCCCTCAACTTCCACTGCACAGACTGATACAGTGAGATGAATGTCCAGTAAACAGCAGAGGTTCAGTCTGTGGAATTCGTGTGCAACTGGATCATTTAATGTCCTCCTTATGTATTCCCAGTTACCTGTTAAAGAAATCTACAAAATCTATCTCCTGATAAAAATACAAAAAACTGAAAAAGACATGCAGTACTTGGACCGCAAGATAAAAATTGCAGATCTAGAAACTGCTATACTGGAGCACAAGTTAGAGGTGGGTGCATGGTGAACTATGTTAATTATATTAACTATTGGAACATTAACTAAACAAGCTCTTGTGTTTGTAGGAAATAAAGAAGACCAAATGAAATGTGTATTATTGATTTATTTGACTGCTGTGGTGGTGGTGGTGATGGCATATGGTGTCTCTGACTGCTCTGCCATCCTGCATAGCTGGCAGGTGGAGGGGGGTCATCATCAGGGTCGTCCATTTGTAGGGCAGGTTGTTGCTCTCCTCTAATAGTAGCAATATTATGAAGAACAACACAATCCACAATAATATCACAGGCCCTCGCAGGGGTCACCCTCAGGTGACGTAGGCACTGGAAACGGGCTTTCAGCAGGCCTTTGGTCATCTCCACCCGGGCTCTCGTCCTGCAGTGAGCCCGATTGAAGTTCTGTTGGGGGCCTGGTTCAGGGTCAGGGTAAGGGGTCAGCAGCCTGGGTTGGCATGGGTAACCCCTGTCACCCAGCAGAAGGCCGTCAAACTCTCCTGTAATGTATAGTTAGAGTATATTAAAGGAGGGAGACAAGTGACTTGTGCAAATCTTTAGGCTGCTTACCACGTTGCAGTCTGTTGCTCAGGTTAGACTCGCGATACATCCTTGAGTCATGAACAGACCCAGGCCACTTGGCCTCCACATTGGAAATGATGTATCCGGCATCACATATGATCTGTGCAGTGCAGAGAATGACAGATGTTTAACTATGACGCAGTCTTTAACATTTTGAAACAGTCAATGTACATGTACCTGCACATTTATGCTGTGAATGGACTTCCTATTCACATAGTCTGCTTCATTATGTGAAGGAGCTGTGGTGGGGGTGTGTGCCATCTATGCAGCCAATCACACTGGGAAATCCTAAAAGAAATTAAAATTACTAATCCCAGTCTGAGGTTGCAGCACGTCATTAACCAAATATAATTTAATATTCATTTAACGGATCTCTACATCATTCACCTGCAATCCTGTGGAACTCCTCCTTGATGACTCTGACGGGTTTATGTCCAGGGAAAACGACAAATATTGGTAAAAGGCGTTTCAGGGCGAGGCACACTTTCCTCACCGCCCTGCATACAGTCGCCTTGCTGTGCTCTGCATCTCCGACATTGTACAGAAAACTCCCATTTGCAAAAAAACGCAGCGCAACACACAATATCTGCTGAGATGTCAGGGCATGACTACGGCTGGTAACGTTGCAAATGTAAGGACGGATTAGATTGTGTATGTAGATGATGGACTGTGCCGTGAAACGGTACCGCTCAAAAAGATAACTGTCTGGAAAAGAAAGAACATCGATGCGTGGTCTGATAACTATCTCCCGACGAATATTTAACTCTCTGTGCAGTATCGCTGCACCTTCATCCACGGGATCATGATCAAACGGACAAGCCATGTTAACGAAAAAAAGTCACCACCTACTGTGACTAATGGACTTCCACTGACTGATATTTTTAATAACAGACGGCAGAACTTTGCCAAAACTCATCTGCCGACTGAGTGAATAAATGAGGAAATGAAATACGGTGTGTGGTTGACAGAGGGCGGAGACACAGAGAAACTCGAGGTTCCTTGAGTAAAACCTGGTCCCGACCAGGTTAGGTTCATAGAGTCAGTTACTGCGGTAACTGACTCAGAGTTTAACTTACCTCTGTCTGTGAAACAGGCTTGAGTTACCCCTCTTTCTCTGGTTTGACTTACCTTCCTATGTGAAACAGAAAACTCAGAGTTTCCCTCATTTCAGGGTTAACATACTCGGAGTTTTCAGTAAACCTGCTTTGTAAGCCAGAATGTAGGAAGGCCAGTGGCTGAGGGAATCCCTGGAGGAGGTTCATCCTCTGAGACCACCACCCAAGACACAAGTGCCTTCATTAAATGTAATATGCCTTGGCCTATATATATATATATATATATATATATATATATATATTTAAAGCCTATTCATAAAAATATTTATTTTCCTTTCATGTCTTTTTTTTCTCCGCTTGTCCCAACAGATTCTGATGGTACTGTCTGCCTGGTGGAGCCACCTCAAGCCACAACAGACCTTGTAACTGTAAGTCGGCAATACTCCAAAGATTTTGCAAAATGGTCCATTTAAGTATACTGAAACATATCACTCATCTAGGATGAAGACTACAACGAAACTATGTCTGCTGCCTTCACAGAGGAAGACCCAGAAAGGCCTATAGAGGTAACATCTTCATATGTTACTGATAGTTGCCTTCCAATTTACACTTATTAACATTCTGGTGGAATATAGTGTGACATTTAGCCTACACTGAAGTATTAACACATTCTCATCCTTTTTAACAGAGCATGGCTGGGCAGCAGCAGGAAGGTCCCTCAACTTCCACTGCACAGACTGATACAGTGAGATGAATGTCCAGCAATCAGCAGAGGTTCAGTCTGTGGAATTCATGTGCAACTGTATCATTTAATGTCCTCCTTATGTATTCCCAGTTACCTGTTAAAGAAATCAATACTGGAGCACAAGTTAGAGGTGGGTGCATGGTGAACTATGTTAATTATATTAACTATTGGAACATTAACTAAACAAGCTGTTGTATTTGTAGGAAATAAAGAAGACCAAATGAAATGTGTATTATTGATTTATTTGACTGCTGTGGTGGTGGTGATGGCATATGTTGTCTCTGACTGCTCTGCCATCCTGCATAGCTGGCAGGTGGAGGGGGGTCATCATCAGGGTCGTCCATTTGTAGGGCAGGTTGTTGCTCTCCTCTAATAGTAACAATATTATGAAGAACAACACAATCCACAATAATATCACAGGCCCTCGCAGGGGTCATCCTCAGGTGATGAAGGCACTGGAAACGGGCTTTCAGCAGGCCTATGGTCATCTCCACCCGGGCTCTCGTCCTGCAGTGAGCCCGACTGAAGTTCTGTTGGGGGCCTGGTTCAGGGTCAGGGTCAGGGTAAGGGGTCAGCAGCCTGGGTTGGCATGGGTAACCCCTGTCACCCAGCAGAAGGCCGTCAAACTCTCCTGTCATGTATAGTTAGATCATGATCAAAACACGTTAACTTGCCATGTTAACGAATAAAGTCACCACCTACTGTGCCTAACGGACTTCCACTGACTGATATTTTTAATGATTTTTTTTTTAATAACAGACGGCAGAACTTTGCCAAAACTCGTCTGCTGACTGAATGAATGAATGAGGAAGTGAAATACGGTGTGTGGTTGAAAGAGGGCGGAGACACAGAGAAACTCGAGGTTCCTTGAGTAAAACCTGGTCCCGACCAGGTTAGGTTCATAGACTCTGTTACTACGGTAACTGGCCCAGAGTTTAACTTACCTCTGTCTGTGAAACAGGCTTGAGTTACCCCTCTTTCTCTGGTTTGACTTACCTTCCTATGTGAAACAGAAAACTCAGAGTTTCCCTCATTTCAGGGTTAACATACTCGGAGTTTTCAGTAAACCTGCTTTGTGAAACAGACCTCAGGACTGCTTTGAGCCCACAGACTGGACTGTGTTCAGAGAAGAGTCAGACCTTGAGGAGTACACATCGTCTGTATTGTCCTATGTTCAGTTCTGCACTGATGCTGTCCTCCCTGTTAGACCATCACAGTGTTTCCCAACCAGAAACCATGGCTGGACAGCTCAGTGCGGTCCCTGCTGAAAGCCCGGGATACTGCCTACAGATCTGGAGACAGGCTGGCTTATAGCAGGGCTCGAGCAGAGCTGAAGAAAGGAATCAAGCAGGCCAAGCTCCAGTACAAAAACAAAACTGAAGATCACTTCAATAACAACAACCCCCAGAACATGTGGAGAGGCATCAGAACCATGACGGACTACAAGCCGAACACTCAGCTCGCCAGCCACGACCCCACCCTGCCTGACACCTTAAACAGCTTCTTTGCCCGCTTCGACACATCAGGCAGCAGAGAAGTCACACACCTACCCCGGCTGGAGGAGCAGCACCAGCCCCTCGTCCTGCAGCAGCACCAGGTGACATCCACCCTGAGGAGGATCAACACCCGCAGAGCTGCAGGACCGGATAAGGTGTCAGGCCAGACTTTGAGGACATGTGCTGACCAGCTAGCAGGAGTGTTCCTGGACATTTTCAACCTGTCCCTGCAGCTGTCTACGGTTCCTGAGTGCCTCAAGTCCTCCACCATCATTCCGGTCCTGCGTATTTGAAGCAAATAGGAGAAAAGGGAAACTTTAGAGTGCTTTTCCACAAATTAACATCATTTCTTACCATACGCTGTACATCTGCACGCAGACATTGTCAGATTTCAATCAGGGTGCTGTCCATTTGTGCATCGAGTGTTTTATGGGCACCGCGTGTTCCACGCCTGGCTCTATCATATAAGCAAGAGGAACAAAAGCTTTCACCACACTGACTCGGACAGGTGAAGCAGCACAAGAAACACCCCCACGTGTCAGAGATTCTGTGCAGGTGGGGTCCATTAACTGTCCCAGCAGAGAAAACAGGGCTGCTTCTGCTGCCGTGTCAAACATTTCTCTGGATCCAGGCTTTACTGAAACAGAATATATTAAAGCACACATACAGACAACAATGAATGAACAGTTACCTCCTGTAAGATCTGCACATGTTTGGCTCGTTTCTGGCCGGCGACACCCCCCTTTTTCTGGAGACCCGATGTCAGCTGAGGCTGAACACTGTCCCACCGTGCCACGAAGGTCGTCTCCAGTGGATGTGTTGGGACCGGCTGAAATTCACCCTTTGCCTGTTGCACATAAAAACAATCACTCTAATCAAACATGACTTTAAGTGTTTTACAGTCACTGATTCACCAAAAACCTTCCGTCCAGAAAAAAAATACTGTGTAAGTTTGTAACTTCTGCCTCGAAAATACTTCATGTGAGGGAACATTAAAATCCTTTTTCCCAAAAGAGAGTGAGGCTGTTCAAACATGCTGATGTGGCGCTGCTGTCCCACAGGGAAAGCACTGACATCGACTCATACAGCACAGGCACTTAAAACCTCTACGTGTGTTTGGGAAGTCATGAGTACACCTTACTGGCAACCTGCTGGTGACACTTTTAAAAGGCACAGTGTCAGGGACCCAGCAAAGAGGCAACAGGACGAAGGTGTAAAAAAGGAATTTTTCTTTAATAAACTGATAAACCAGAAACAAAGTAATTCACATAACTTAACTAGAAAAGTGAGCAAACAAAAAACAGGGCCCAAAATCAAAAGGGAGGTCAACTAAACAGTACAAACTATAAACTTCAACTTAACATAATCAAAAAGACCTGACACAAATGACACACCAGGGGGTTATATAGACATGGACTAGTCCTAGACAGACACACAGGGGACCACACCAACATTAAATCTAAGACCTCCGACTACTTAAAGATATTCAAACTGATAAACAGCAACAAAACAAAATACATGATAAACAAAGAAATAATCAGCTCACAGTAACTATCACAAGAAACAACAAAGAGATTTTAAACCAATTAACCAAAACCAGCCCCTCCTTCTTCCTTCTCCCTCGTGGTTCCTTCCACTTCCTGCTGACCGCCCTTAAAAGGCCAACTTCTTCCCGCTTTTCCAGCCTTTAGCCCGAAGAGCTCAGGAAACAAAAGGTAAGTATTACTTTGCAAATAATAATCTATTTTAACTAAATTGTGTGCCACCAAATAGAAACTGACAGGAAAAATAAAGTGTATTGTATGAACTCAAAAGACTATGTGTTGTGTCATTACTTGAAACGTTTGTGTAAAATGTGATAAATACAAAGAAACACTAACACTGATGGGCAGCAGCTGATGCGGCCGCCACACACAGCATTCTTAGTTCGACCCCTCCTTTGCTAATGACCACGGTGGGACCTCAGAGACATGCCGCACACTTACACACACCTAAATTCCATTATATTCCCTCGGCACAGCTGATTGGTGAAATCAATGTTAACTTTAAACTGATCGCTGCACGACTTCCGAGATGAACACGGCAGTGAGGAATCTATTTGTCAAATGTACTTAATGACATGCTCAATGACAATAAAGACTCTTGAATCTTGAATCTTACCTAAAGAGCAGAAAGGTCTGAAGCTCGGCTGAAAATCAGATGTGATGAACCTGCCACATATAAACACAATATAGAAAACATGTTATCAGCATTGAGTCTGCACAGAAATGTTCAGCTTATTATTGAGGCCAAAATCATGAGTGACAAAGTCGACATCTCAACTGAAATGTGCATCAGATGATTAGAGTTCTTTATTTACTTTCTATGAGCTTTTATACCAGAAAACGTCTGCATGCCGGCACTAACAGGACTTTCCAGACACGGCTGGTTTTAAAATCACTGATCATGTAAAACGAGTCCGCCTCAGTGGTCAACCAACGATAAATGCAGAAACATAGAAAATGTGTGAGCCGCATGTCATGCTCAATGACAATAAAGACTCTTGAATGAATTGAATCTTGAATCTGGGCCTTTCAAACATCATCACGGATTTTTCTCTCCAACACTGTTCCCTTTGCTATGTGATCATAATGTAATGGTCATACTTAACACGAGATGCACAAAGTGAGGCTGGACCTGGAAAGCTGGACGCTCTCGGAGCCGCTTCTGACGTTCATCCTGACCATTATTTTGAAAGCGAGGGCCGGAAGTGTTGTTGCGGTGCGTGTAGCTTGGCGCTAACAGTCGGAAAGATGTCTGCCTCTCTCAGGCTCCTGAAATGCCGTCTTTCACCTCTCTGGTCGGCCGGGTTCACTTCACAGCTCCGGAGGAATCATCCGGTCCGGTGTCTGTTGGGAGGACGGCGGTTATCACACACTCAAAGAGGTACGACAAACTCCGGAGCTAAAGCTAGCTGGCTAATGTTAGCAACCAACAATCCTGTTAGCCTCCAGCGGTGTCACCGGCATTCAGTCTGCTAGTCGATGAAGATTAAAGAAAAAGAAACTCCCGCTCACTGAAAACTTACGTTATTAAAACTATTAAATAAACTAATTGTGTTAAAGTGTTGTTTTTCGGTGTCAGGACTCCTTTAATTACCGGTGCGGGTCAAAGTCGAACTTCTTTCGGCTCGTCAAGCTAGCAGCAGACTGAAAGACCAGAAACACTTTGTCACGAAGAGGTCTATGATCGGATCAACCAAGGGTCAAATATATGTCAGATTGAGCATGATCAGGGGTAAACTGATGTTTGGAATGTAGACCACTTTTTAGTTGAGGGGTGTGAATTTCTCCATTGTGAGATCAATAAAGTTTGATCTAATCTAATGTGAGGCCAGGTCGAGTCAGACCAGGAAAAGATAAAGCAGAGGTGGTAAAGTTTATAGAGGGGCTGTTAGGACTGAATCTTCTATAGATGAAGACATATACCCGCTGATCTTTATACTTGGAGCGCTGCCCCATGATTCTCTGTGTAAAGAAAAAATGTACCTTCTCAACATCCTTACAGCGGCTGCTGCAAAGATGATAACTGCGTCCTGGCAGATCAATGGAAAGAGCGACTTATCAAAGTGTACATAATGGAAAAAACAACAGCAAAGCTCAACCTTGAAACCTTGTGTTCTAGAAGAGCTGGAACATTGTGAGACTCGGTATCATACAGACCTGGACTCCTGGAGATTAAGGAGTGTGCTGTTATTTCTGTTTGCCCTCTCTCCACAAGTGTTTGTCGCCACCTTTTTCTTATTTAATATTATATATACGTCTGAGGTTAATTTAATTCATGTTTCTTTTCTTTTTCTCTCAAAGATATGGAACAAAAGAATTTAGAGCTTTTTTAAAATGTGTTTCAATTTGTAAAAACTGGAAACATCAATAAACTCATTTGACATTCGTCAGCGGGACGATGCCAGAACATGATCTGGTCTTTGAGACGGGAAAGATTTGGGTGGAGTTCGACAGACCGTCATGCTGTATGTTGTGTTGGCAGAGTCTTCTGATCTGACCCTGAAGCTCTCTGGGATGGCCGTCATCCCATCTGATACCGCTCGTTAATAAAAGTCCTCTTTAGCTCAAGCTGGTATCAGCAGAGTCCTTTCTACACCGTCATCACAGCGCTGCTCAGCCGGACCTGGCCGATAAACTTCACTTACAAATTAAAAGTACACAGGTAGTGTTTTATCCATACTCAGGTGATATCTGACCCAAATGAACAGATTTCTGTTTGAATGATTCTCCCGCTGCCGTGTCCACTCTGCCCCCGTGAAAAGAGGTAAACATGAGGTGAATTGAGGAAGCGTGTGACCCTCCTCCTCCTCCTCCTCCTCGTTTTCTCCAGTAGCAGAGCAGAGACTGAGGGTTTGAACAGAAGTCACCTTGAAGAACAAGCAGCCTCAGGTGGTTCTCCGAGCTGTAACCTGAGCTGTCACCTGTTTGCTCGTGTTTACCTGAGCCGCTCACGGCTCCAGGGTCCGTCTGTGTTGATGGAGAGCAAACGAGGTGACTTTCTCACTGGTCATACTGGTAAACGTTACTGGTTTTTACCTTTGTGTTGCTGAGCACTGGATTAGTTTCGCTGTTAATGCAGTGTTTACTGTAACTGAGCACATTCAAGTACTCAAACACTGTACGTAGGTACAGTTTTGAGGTAGTTGTACTGAACCGGAGTGTTTCCAGTTCATGTTTCTTTGTACGTCACTACGTTTAATTTAACACTAACACCTTCAGAGTTACTTTGTACATTAAAAACATTTCTATAGTAACAGAAGGAATTCTGCTGAATGAGTACTTTTACTTCTCATACTACATTTAGCTGACATCACTTCTGTACTTTTACTGTAGTAATATTTGAATTTTAGGCCTTTTCTTGTAATGGAGTATTTTTTTTTAGGACATAAGCCTCAAAGTCATGTATGTATTTTGTTTTCTGTCTGTGCTGACGTGTTAATGTTCAGCATCGTGACTCATTTCACTGTTTGCCAACAGCAGAAAACCTTCGACCACTGGAGGGCGTCAGAGTGTTAGACCTGACAAGGTGAGAGTCTGAATACTGCAGTCGTGCTCCGGGCTCGTGTGGTTTCTTTAACCCGTCCCTTTAAAACTGTGTGCAGAGTTCTGGCGGGTCCCTTTACCACCATGATCCTGGGGGATCTGGGAGCTGAGGTGATCAAAGTGGAGAGACCAGGTGAGTCTGCGTCCCTGCCTTGTCCCAGTGTGACTACGGTTACTGCCTGAGTGTGAGCGAAGGATCGTTGTGATGTGGTCTAACAGGTGCGGGTGATGAGACCAGATCCTGGGGTCCTCCGTTTGTCGGCACTGAAAGCGCCTATTTCCTCAGCGTCAACCGGAACAAAAAGGTGAGAGTCAGCACACACCTACAGGAGCACATGACCTCTGCAGCGTCGACCACTCCGGTGGGTTTCCTGTCTCAGCTCAGTAAATACAGTCCGCTGCCTGCCTTCCCAGCAGCTGCTGGTTCCAGTTCATTTCGATGAAGGTTTTACCTGCAGAGAATTCACAGTCTGTGTCGACAGCAGTCGCTCTGCCATCTGCAGAGCTGCACAACCAACAGCAGGCTCTGCCATCAAACGTCCACCTCTGCTCTGTTTGACTTCCAGCTTCTCATCAGCTTGTGAATGATTTCTGCCGTCAAAGTGTTTTAAATGTCAGCGTTTCCTACATGCAGTGAAATAAAGACGCAAGACTATGAAATGTATTTAAAAACAGCTGAAGCGCCCACATTCGGCCCTGCTCACCTTTGTTGTGCGGCACCTCACTCAGCAGAGTAAACCTGACGAGCGTTTCGAGTCTCTGCAGCTTCATTTCCATGGAACGGAAACGCGAAGGAAGGAAACCATCTAAAACGTGATGATGTGAAACAGATGTGATTCACTGTGAGGGAGATAAAACAGGTGAAAGCTCCTGGTGGGTTTTTAACGTGGTGTCAGTGAACGCAGCTTCGTTGCCGTGTTGTTCTCACAGTGGAAATATTGAGCCTCTGCTGCTGGTTTGTCTGATTTCAGAGTATTTCTGTGGACCTGAAACATCCCAGAGGAGCAAACATCATCCAGGAGGTACGACTCACTCACAGCAGCAAACAGTGGCTTTGACATCTTCAGTGCTAATACACCTGAGTCTGTGTGAATCTGAACAAACCTCAAGTCTCAGTTCTTCATACTTAATATTCCTGTCACATGACCGTAAACATGCAAAGTCTCATGTGTGTATTTTAAATCTGTGTGTGTGTGTGTGTGTGTGTGTGTGTGTGTGTGTGTGTGTGTGTGTGTGTCAGCTGGCAGCAGTGTGTGATGTGCTGGTAGAAAACTTCCTCCCAGGGAAACTCGATCTGATGGGTTTAGGATACGAGCAGCTGAGCAGACTGAACCCTCAGCTCGTCTTCTGCTCCATATCAGGTACCGACCGCCGCCGCGGCTTCACGTGTTGCTGTAAAACCACACCTCGTGTTGTATGTCCTGAATAAAATGGGACACGTTACACACCTGTCCGGAGGAAGAACGGCGGGTCTGGTTGTCTCTTTTCTTTTCTTCCTCATTTTGTTTCGGCCGTAACCGCAGAATTAATCCTCCAGCTTCCCGTGAACTGACGACGTGCCGCTCGGGCTGTAAACCTGCAGATCTGGTCTGCGTCCCGTAAACCGTCTCGTGTTCGCCGGTCATCAGTCCTGGTGACGGATGGAAATCAGGCTCATGGTCTCGTTCGCTCATTCAGGTCATTTTTATCAAACTGAGACTGTTTGATCTCTAAATCTCAGCTTTTCAGAGTAAAATATGAAGCTTTTGTTTTTTCTTTTTTCTGGCTGAAGCTTGATTTCTGGCTGCTTTTATTCATGTTCGTACTCTGCTGCACTCATGCGATCCAGCTCGTGTCCTGCAGCGCGCTTTGGTCGACGTGGGACTCATGAGGCCGGTCCCCTGCAGTTCTCAGACCGAGCCACTAGATGTCGTTGGACTCCACGGTGAAGACGGTTTGAAGGCTCGCGGTTTCTCTCCGGAGGACAAAGTGTGCCGCTGGTC
>NC_055677.1:835000-840000 GCF_017976325.1 Chelmon rostratus
CATCATGGTGGTGAAACAGTAAAGACCTGCCGTGATGCACCTTCGGCTTCCTCTGCATGAAGGACGTGTTCCGCGCTCGTCCTGCGGTCCTCTCAGGATCTCTGTCTTCGAGTCTCGTGTCGGGCTGACCGCGAGTCTCCCGTCAGAGCGGATTTAGCCGCCGTCTGCTCACTTTAACCCGACGTAGGCCTTTGTGACGGAGACTGAAGCCGGCGTTGTCTCAGATGTGGTGTCCTGAGCAGCCTGTAGTTAGAGTGAGAGCTGAGGTCCTGCTGTGGCAGAGCAGTGATTGACAGCGCCACCCGTCTGTCTGCTCCGTCACGTCAGCATCCTTTAAAGCGACAGACCACCTCTGATCTTCTGCCGCTCCTCTTCTCCCTTCTAATCATCCATCTTTTTTCAGTGCTTCCTCTTTCTTCCACGCAGACTGCGACGATGTTCAGAGATGAGCAGGACGTGAAAGCACCTCCTCCGCCGCTGCGTCTCCTGCTGCCAGTAAACGCCAAACCGTTCCTGACGCTCATTTTCCTTCCAGCCCTCCACATCTATACATATCATCATCTATATATGTACACACTCTAGTGAAGAGCAGCTCATATGGGTGTCAGGATCAGGTCCTGACCAGGATCAGGTCCTGACCAGGCCGATCTGTTCTCCGGCCTCTTGTGAATTCAGTGGACGCACGAGGCTGAAGGTGAGCCGCTGGTTTGTCCTCCAGCTGTTTTGTGGCTGTAAAGTCTGAAGGAAGCAGCAGCGACGAGTCAGTGAAGACCTCCAACAGCAGCAGGGACGGACAGACAGAGGACAGCTCGCATTAACGCTTCTCTCTGTCTCTCTCTCTGACTCTCTGTCCCTGTCTCTCTGGCTCTGTCTCTGTCTCCCAGGTTTCCTGTCTCACCCATATTGCCTCTAACTATTTGAACGCGGGGATGGAGGCGAGGCGCTGGGGGACGGCCCACGGGAGCATCGTACCTTATCAGGTAACTCCCCGAATGTCTCTCTGTCCCTTTATGTTAGACGTGTCCTCGTAGGCTGACTCGTGCTGCGCAGCACAGACCTAGACCTGGTCCAGCTGCCTGGCTGGCAGAAGGAGCAGCTTCAGGTTTAGCTTGTCCAGTATGTCGTGACTTCACATGTTATCTGTTACTGAGCAGTAAATGTAATCTAGTTACCAGAAGTAACTGTAACTGTCACAAAGATCCTAAATCAACTGTCACAATTAACTGAGACGTCCAGACAGTCAAAGACAACTATTTCTACAAAGAACGATTACATGTCTGTCTATCTGTCCGTCTGTCTCTCTCTGTCCGTCTGTCTGTCCGTCTGTCTGTCTGTCCGTCTGTCTGTCTGTCTGTCTGTCTGTCCGTCTGTCTTCCTGTCTGTCTGTCTGTCTTCCTGTCTGTCTGTCTGTCTGTCTCTCTCTCTGTCCGTCTGTCTGTCTGTCTGTCTGTCCGTCTTCCTGTCTGTCTGTCTTCCTATCTGTCTTCCTGTCTGTCTGTCTGTCTGTCCGTCAGTCTGTCGGTCTGTCCGTCCATCTGTCTTCCTGTCTGTCTGTCTGTCTGTCCATCTGTCTGTCTGTCTGTCTTTCCGTCTCTCTGTCCGTCTGTCTTTCTGTCTGTCCGTCCGTCTTGCTGTCTTTCTGTCTGTCCGTCCGCCTCTCTGTCTGTCTTTCCGTCTCTCTGTCTGTCTTCCTGTCTGTCTGTCTGCCTGTCTGTCTGTCTGTCTTTCCATCTCTCTGTCTGTCTGTCTTTCTGTCCATCTTTCCGCCTCTCTGTCTGTCTTTCCGTCTCTCTGTCTGTCTTTCCATCTCTCTGTCTGTCTGTCTTTCCGTCTCTCTGTCTGTCTTTCCGTCTCTCTGTCTGTCTGTCTTTCTGTCCATCTGTCCCTTCGTTTCCCGTCAACCGTCTGTTGACAGAGAAGAACGTCCCCGTTTCGTTACGATGGTCCTGAGAGGACAGGATGTTCTTCAGGTGTGTTTCAGCTGTTGGGGAGCTGTCGAATGGCGGCGCTGCAGCGGTTAAAGGTGCAGCTGCAAGCGTCAACAGACCAGGAAGTCGTGGATCGTTTAGGAGAAATCCTGAAAGTTGACGTGAGTGTTGAGGGAATAAGAGAATAGGAGGCGCTGGGAGACACAGAGACAATTATAAAACGATTAGAGACGATTAGTGTCAGTCACTTTGGGTGTTTTAATGCTGGGGTGTCACACTGTTTCCATATGGAAGTGGTTTCCTCTTCTCTCTGTTGTCCCTCATTATCTTCTCGTGTGTCTCCGCAGCCGACCGGCTCTTATCAGACGCCTCGTATCGCTTTTTGTTTTCGGCTTATTTCTGGGACGTGTTGATCCTTTCGAGGTGCGTCAGGTGAATGTTTGAGTTTCCCACAGACGAAAGCACCAGATTCCACAGATGAACTGGTTTTTAAATGAACACATGATATTAGCTTCCTGTTGAGAAATGAGCTGCAGGAGAACGCGGTAGTTAAGTTCTCCTCCTGCGTCCTCGTCTCTCGTGTCGCGATCGCATTTTTAAGTTCATTAAAAACATAAGAGACTCAAATAAAACACATGTCTCGTCTCCCTCGGCGTCTCTGTGGTGTCGTTAAAGCGTGAATTATCTCCTTTCGGCACGGCACGAAAACTGAAAGCACGCGGGGGCGTCGCCTCGTGTTTCACAATAAGAGCATGGAGCAAAACGCAGGAAGCACTGAGACAGTTCAAATACAGCATGCAGCTGAAGCAGGCTCGATGCAAAATAAGATTCTGTTGACCACGTCGTCGTCGTCATCGTCATCATGGCTGCCAGTTCACTGGGAGTTTTTTGTATCTTGGCTCTGTGAGGTGGAGTCTGCCTCAGGTGTCTGTCCAGTGTCATCAGTATCTGTTACCACACCTGACAGTGAAACGTCACCTGTCACATGACCTCAGAGAGACAGCTGTCGACGTGTGACCTCAGGTTAAAGGTCGACGACATCCGTGGTCAGATGCTCAGCTTCGTGTTGGGACGGCGCGTCGGTTCAGATCTGCTTCGGCTCAGGCTGAAACACCGCCGGGTTAGGAGGCGTTTGAAGTACCTGGAAAATGTCCCGATACCCGGTTTATGGACGGACCCGCGTCAGATACAGGTCCCGGTAAACTGAACTAGACCACTTTGCATCTGTGCTTTGCAGAACTGCTGGACTGACGGGAGGGATTTAGAATAAGTTGTGTTATGAGAGTTGAGACAACAGTTTCAGAGAAGACTGAAAAAGCGTTCTCCACGTTTGCTCCCTTGCTTCCCCTGGTCCGCTGCGTCTAATCTGCGTTCAGGTCGACAGACTGAATGGATGACCTCGAATGTTCAGGAAGTGGAACAGGAACAGGAAGTGGTTCGTAGCCCTGAGAGCCACGTCCTCTGACTGGATTCAACCTGAGTCCTCGGTCTGCTTCGCATTACTGACTCTGAGGGAACGGAGACGTTACTGTGTTATTACGGAGCTTCATAAGTCACATGTGCACATTAACCCATCACACACACACACACACACACACACACACACACACACACGCACACGCAGATAAACCGTCAGCTCCGCCTGATGTTTCGCTCAGCGGCGGCTCGATGCTTGTGGTCGACGTCTCTCACCAGCTGGCAGCATTATTGTCCAACGCTCGGGTCTAATCCTCTCGTGAACCGCCTTGCCCACAATGCCGCGCCCCCCCCCCCCCCCCCCCCCCCCCCGGAGATGAAAGCGGAGCAGACGGGCTGACAGTTGAAACAACAGAATTATTGGTGTTTTGCGGTTGTGGCTTTGCGAGGAAGATATTAGAGCTGAAGAAGTCATCCGTCCCCCGCCGACGCTTTGAAAGTTCACATCTGATTTCTGAGACGGGTCAATTCAAATCTCCCAAAACGGAGACATGCAGCGTGTCAAAGACGAGACACATGAGGGAATCACTGCAGGCAGGAAGGACAAGCTCAACTCAGACGCTAAAGACGCAGAAGAGCTGATCCCTGCCCGCAGAAGAAATGAAGATTTTTAATGAGAAACCAGATATTCTGCACTGCAGCCGCATTATGTCAACACACCGTAAGACGGTTCAGCATCCAAACAAACTTATTCCAGAGAGGTTTCACCTCTGTCCATTACATTACTTAAGATAAGATAAGATAAGAGAAGATAAGATAAGATAAGATAAGAGAAGATAGACTTTATTAATCCCCCGCCGGGGGAGTTCAGAAAAGTTACACGAGTGATAAATGGACTGTATTTCTGTAACGTAGTAGTGTGACGACCACTCAAAGATCATTTCCAGCAGAAGCCTGCATTCACACACACACACACACACACACACACACACACACACACCCCTGCGATGGTGGCTACGCCGCTCTCAGCTCACTGTCAGCGTTAGACTGCCGAGGCCGGGGATCGAACCCCCTGCTGCACCTCCTGAGCCGCAGCCGAACCGTTACATGTGAACTCGTTAATAAATGCTAAATGTTTGTTTGAGTCTGTGCAGAAACACGTTATTCTTTGATTTTTGAACAGTGATGTAAGTTTCTTATCGCTGAGCTTTGTCATCGTTGGGTGACGACGATTCCAGTTAAATTCTTTTAACGCACGTTCAGTCTGTTAATTGTTGAATGTCTGTTTTCCTGAAGGGACTCGGTCTGAATATTGTGATTAATGAACACATCGGCAGGAAGTGAGACCTTATTCACTTGCATTCAAATGTTAGATGATATAAGATGAATGAAGCTGATGAAGCTGATGAATGAAGCTGACACACGTTTTACATGTCAGTCATCACATGAATTTGTCACGTGAGGTGTAAGTAAACCACACGCTGGGGGTTTCGCTCTGTGTTTGGTCTCCTCCAGCTCTTCAGCCGCTAAATGCCGCTCTGTGTTCAGCAGCTGGACTCTGACTGAGTGTGTCTGCTGGTTGCTGCTTTCGCTCGGCTGCCTGGAAACACTGCGACCAATCCAAAACTACGAGCTAAAAGAGGCTAAAAGGCTCCG
>NC_055677.1:845000-892500 GCF_017976325.1 Chelmon rostratus
GGCTCCCAGGGGGCACTTTAGCGCGTGTTTTGGCTCCCAGGGGGCACTTTAGCACGCGTTTTGGAGTCCAAGAGGGCACTTTAGAGTGTGTTTTGGCTCCCAAGAGGGCACTTTAGCACGCGTTTTGGAGTCCAAGAGGGCACTTTAGAGCGTGTTTTGGCTCCCAAGAGGGCACTTTAGCGCGCGTTTTTCAAAACCAGCCTGTGAGCAGGCGTGTTGATCGTCCTCTATCTCAACCTTCACTTACTTCACTGCTGCTGGACTCCAGGTCGAACACCTGGCTCAAGGGCACCTCGCCTGATGCAAGAGTGCTGACAGCAGCTCTTCACTCTGTTTGCTTTGTTCCCATAACTTCTTGCATCTCTGTGGCAGCAAATGTTTCCCACATGATGGCTGCAGTTACAGGAACAAATTCAGGTTTCTGCTGAAGCTTTCCACATCTTTCTCCTCTGTTTACACTGAGCATGCCGGGAAATAATAGCTGCTCAGCGTACATTCATAATCATCCATTCACAGGCAGTAAACACATCGAACCACATCAGATCTCATGTTTCACAACAGAAGAGCACATAGAAGTTAACTGAGGAGAGCAGCATCAGTGGGTTTATTTGTTCTACGTGATTTTATTTGGATGTTTTCCCCCGTTTTTTATTTCTGGGTCTAAAGTTTCCACGTTGGCAGCAGGTTCATGTTTCAGTCTCTCTAAGACCAGCCAGGACAGTTACAGACCCTCCTTAAAGATCAAGTCTGATCATATTCTGTATTTGTCTTCATGTGCAGACTCAGTCAATGTATTGTATCCTGTCTGTCTCTCTCTCTGTCTGTCTCTCTCTGTCTGTCTCTTTCTCTGTCTGTCTCTCTCTGTATCCTGTCTGTCTCTCTCTGTCTGTCTCTTTCTCTGTCTGTCTCTCTCTGTATCCTGTCTGTCTCTTTCTCATCTGTCTCACACTTTCTGACTGTGAACATCGATGTGATTGGATGCTTCTTGCTGAATTGCATGCTGGGAGTCGTAGTTTACTTCTTTCCTTCAGTTTTTATGTCCACAGGCTTTTTGTGGCTTTGACTCTTTGACAAAGAGGCCGATATTTTTAACACAGCTGTTCATCTGGTGGCTGAACCAGCAGAGCTCCCACTGTGAGCCACCTAACGACGGGCATCATGTGCCAAAAGATTCGCCCTGAAGTCACTGTCGTTGATTTCACAGAACTTTAATGTTCTGTGCAGCGTATCATAGTGATGAGCATCATGGCTGCCAGAGAGGTTGGACACGTTTTATTTTATTGGGTTGTACAGCAGTGTGAGGACGTTTCCTCGTCAGTTGAAGCAGGTGATTTATGACGAGTGTTCATGGTCCAAAGACACTGATGAATCTGATGGACTGAAAAAGAATGAAAACGTAAGAGAGGTTCAGGAGAATCTGAAAGTTTTCAGGCATGAGGCCTTCTGAAGAAGACCCGGGTTGCCTCGTCTTTTTCTCACTTTCCAGTCTCTCTCTCCTTGTTGCTCTCTCTCCTCTCTGTCCTTTGTTTCCTTTGCTTTGTGGTTTTCAGTTATACTCTGTTTGTATTTGATTCCACTCCTCCTCTGTCTTTCTCTCTCTTGTGTCCTCCTGACTCACATTTGTGCATCTTGAGGTTCTTGCAGTCATTTTCACCTCTTCAGTGCTTCCTGTATGTGTGCCCTCTTGTTGCTCACTGTCTGTCTCTCTGGACTTCAGCAGTAACAGACCTTGTTTTTACGCCGGCCAGCCCTCTGGCCATGTATCTGTCATGTCGTCTGGGCGGCGTCCAGGTCCTGCAGAAATGATCCAGCTAAATATGGCTTTGATATTCTGACTACTGGAGGTGCGCTTGATTTATCCCAGCTGAAACCTAAACAGCCTCTGAAGTGGATACCTAACATGTAAAATCAGATAAATCAGCCACTCTTCAGGCTCAAACCACCCACTCAGTATTCAGCCAAACGGGGAATCAGAGAATTTAACCTCCAACCCTGTCCAGAGCTCTGAACTACCCGGAGGAGCTGGGATTGAACCCTTGACCCTAGTATCGGTACTGCCTTTGTCCTTTCATTGCCTTAATTCCAACTAGCTAACAAGTTGGCGTCTTGCTCTTAGAGGGCTAAACAGGATTCCTGGGAGTTTAACCCCCAACCCTCGCAGTACTGCTGTAGTTACCTTTTCTCATGTCACTGCCTTGCTCAAGGGAATTTAACTCCATTTAACCATGTGGCTTGCTCAGTCCCTCAAGGCTGGAGGCTTCTTGAATCCTGGCAGTAGTAATGCCTTGCTCTACAGAACTAAAGCCTTCATCACGAGGTAGTGCCATTTGTCTTGATCTGAACCTTACTCTTGCTCTTAATTAGTTAAACACAGGGACTACAGGAATTAAACCCCTAACCTAACACTGTAGATTACTTGTACCTCGTCTGACTCAAGGTACCTTAAATTCTCAGTGTTAGATGCTAGAGGTGGTTTTTTCTTTGGAATTGAACATGTATCTCTGGCAGTGTTGGGGCGTAGTTACTGTCTGGAAAGTGTCAAATGAAATAGTAGCATGCTGCTGCAGAAGATGTCGGTCTTCAGTGCACTCCCACTCCCAGGTCACGAGGACCTCACACCGTCCTCCAGGCACATTCTTGGGAAACGCTCCCTCCATACGGGTTGGATTGAAGCTCAGGTAGAGGGAATGAAGGTGCGATGACGGAGAAAACGCTTCCTCTGAGGTCACTGGGATGAAACCTTCAGTATCCCCAGAGATCCAGCATTTTAACCTCAGATTTTCTCTATTTATCTAGCCAGACAGTGTCTCATGTCTCTGTTGGATGGAGGGGTGGATCAGACCTGATATGATGTAGTTTTCTTCAGAGATCCACATTCAAAGAGATTCAGGGGAATAATGTGTCTTTTCTCCATGGATGGATGTGAGGTATGGGGATCTCTGAACGTAGTCTGAGAAATGCTCGATAACGTAGAGTTTTATAAAGCAGCCAAAGCCACGTTAATAAAAAAACTCCTTTAGTTGTTTTGTTCCTTCTTTTTGTTGATAAGTGGCCAGCTGGAGACACGGTCTCCACATCATGTCCCGTTGCATTGATCATGTCATGCCGTTGTGGATAAATGTCCAAATATGGACCTCGTCACATGTCGCAGTGTTAATGTTGTCGGTGAAAACGAAATGAAAACAAATCAACAAATCTCTTCATCGTGTCCTGATGAGTAGCGACGAGTTGAGATAGTTGCCCGTGTTAAGACGGACATCCTAAATCCGATCACAGTAGCCGTCTCCGTTGTTTTCCCCTTTAACCAATCATCTATCTGCAAATACAAATTCTAGCTGCCTCCATTCATCGTTGTCACTGGATGATTGTTTTCTCCTGCTCGGTGATGTCGTGGATTTAATCTGGGCAGAAAAAAAACACAACCAATCTGAAAAGGCACCTGAAGACGGACCAGACCACAATGTCTGCCACAGGAGATATCAGTTATGGATGTCGACTGATTGGTTGGTTCGGCAAATATTTAACATAATTCAGTTTTAATTGCAGCTCAGTAACAAGAGACTAAACATAGATAATGCTGGTTAGTGACATTTGACTCAAAAGTCATTTTCAGAGACTTAACATAGATAAATGGCCAAATATAGACGTCATGTCAAACCACGGCAACTTTTACAGAAGTCGCTGTGGTGTTTGAAACACAGAATGCTAAAACCATCCCCAGTCCTGATCTGAGGTCTGTCTTTTGCACTAGAGCCACAATTTTGAAACTAACATGTAACAATCACATGGGGAGAATTAGAGAAGAAGGGACGCGGTACAGTATCCACACCCTGCCACGGATGATCAAAGTATGAAACAAGGAGGAAACCTTCTTGACGCTGTGACTTTGAATAATGTTGGGAGTCTGTTTCTGGATTGGCTGGATTTAAAGTCGTGTTGGCGGACCTGAGGCTTCCTCCAGGTCACGGAGACCTAACCCCGTCTGTTCCCAGATAACCGGATAAGCCACGAGCTGACAGCTAAACGCAGCTCGGGGGAAATGCATTTCTGGTGTGGATGAGCGGTGGGCTGGATGATAGATAGATATACTTTATTTATCCCAAGCTGGGAAATTGCAGTGCAGCAGCAGCATTACACACAGTGAAATAAGTGAAAATAAGACTATAAAGAACAAACTATACATAATAAAGTATAAAAATAGCGAGCAGTAAAAAGATTATATACATTACACAATAATAATAAAATAGCCGAATAGTAAACAGTAGTTAAAGTATTGCACAAAAAAGAATATGTAATGCAAAATGAATATCAAAATAAGAATATCAAAAGCAAATGGCAGTGAACATTAAGTGTACCGTGACTGTAGGAACAAACTATATATAATAAAATATCGAAATAGCAAGCAGTAAAAAATATATATACATAATAAAATATCAAAAGCAAACAGTCGTGGTAAGAAGTATTGTATTATTATTATTATCTTCAGCTGTTATTGTACAGTGTAATGGCATGTGGCAGGACAGATTTCCTGTATCTGTCCCTTCGACAGCGGAGCTGTAGCAGCCTGTGGGAGAAGGTGCTCCGCTGTCTGTCCACTGTGTGATGGAGAGGGTGCTGATCATTGTCCATGATGGATAGCAGTTTATTCAGCGTCCTCCTCTCCACCACAGTCTCAAAAGACTCAAGTCTGAGTCCGAGTACAGAGCCAGCCTTCTTGATGATCTTATCAAGTCTGTTGGTGTCGCTGGCTCTGATGCTGCTGCCCCAACAAACAACAGCAGAGAAGATGGCGCTGGAGACCACAGACTGGTAGAAGATCTCCAACATGTTGCTGCACACGTTGAAGGATCTCAGTTTCCTCAGGAAGTAGAGTCTGCTCATCCCCTTCTTGTACACAGTCTCTGTGTTGGATTTCCAGTCCAGTCCAGGATGAATGCAGAACTGTTGGGAAGGATTGATGACTGACAGGGATCAGGGACATTTGTTGCATGTCGTTCCCCCTCATTTATGGTCCTCTCTCTGCTGTCGGCTACCTCATAAACCCATAAAATAAGATAAGGTGTAGGTGATAACGTTGGGTTTGTAATGGCTGCACTGTGCCCCAGTATGAGCTGAGCAGCTGATAAAGAGGCCTTTCATCGTGAAGCATGAATGAAGCAGCTGATGCCCATCAGCTCATGCACGGTTATGATTATGACTTCAACACGTGTAATGCTTCATCTTCACCCAACTTTGTGCCAAGCAGCACTTAATTCTGCTGTTATCTGTGATTCTTGGACAAAGGTTGAGCAAACGAGGAATCCCGGAGTCTGCAACCATTTATTCACAGTTCGTAAAGACTAACTTGGCTCACTGCATCACTCTTCTTTGCCGGTTTCGTGCTTCACTGGTCGGTCCTGCTTTGCCCACTCCTTCAGTATTAGGAGAGACGGGAAACCGTACTCACAACAAAGATGGCAAATGCTAATCCACGATCACCTGAGAAGGACCTCTAGTGGCCGTTTGAATGATGAAGCATGTCTGTCAGGTGGAAGTGATGTGATGTAATGTGATGGTTGAGTGCTGTAAGACCTCATCGGGAGGAAGTTGGGCTGCTGTCTCTGTATTCTTACTCTCTCCATGTTTTCATGCTTCTCTGTGTGCTGCTCTCTTGCTTACTTGCTCCTTATCTGGTCTGTGTTTATACTTTGAAATGACATCACATCGCATCGCTTCAGATCAGCTGGGCGCGTCGAGAAAGGAGTGTTCTGGGAGGTCACGGAGACTCTGCTCATCATTCATGATGTCCTCCACAGCCCGGCAGCCGCTCAGTAAACAGACGTGATAGTTGTGTAGTTTGGAATAAAAAACACCCACCCAGCCCTGACACACATTTCTCCACCAGATAAATCGTCCACGTCTGTCAAAGCGTGACGGCTCTGTTGCCATAGGGAGTGCCGAGTCAGCAGGGAGAGCTTCATATAACTCTGCTGCGGCTGTAGTTTGGACTCCAGACAGA
The DNA here is from genome assembly GCF_017976325.1 of Chelmon rostratus. Classification (NCBI taxonomy): domain Eukaryota; kingdom Metazoa; phylum Chordata; class Actinopteri; order Chaetodontiformes; family Chaetodontidae; genus Chelmon; species Chelmon rostratus. Next base: position 850,999 of record NC_055677.1, read on the forward strand.
CATTTTTCTGTAATGAACCCAACAAGAGTGAAAAGCGATGAGAAAACACACATGTAGGTGAACGCCGCAGGCCTTTTCTCCGAATCAGTCCGCACTTCCTTTTAAAACCACTTCACAAACAACCCTTGAAGGATGTTATCAGTCTGCTCCTTTCCTGGGCAGAAGATCCAACACTGGATAGAAATCACAGACGACGACTCAAAGCTGAATGACTGCTTTGACACGTGATGTGACACGTGATGTGACACATGATGTGACACGTGATGTGGCTAATTTGCATATTCAGTAAACCTTATCCTTCTCAGGTTAGTGGGTCAAAATAGTGTCCTTAAAAGTGTTAAATGTAGCCTTCACTTGTGTTGTTCTGTTGTTAATGAGGCACAAAGACTCCTGGCACTGTGTGGTGAAGTGTATCTTCATTGCGGCTGCAACATGACGATGATGACGATGATGATGACTTCTGTATCCTTGAATGAATGAAGCAAAGCCTGTGAGCTACATCGGTCAACTTGAGTCTTGGCAGTACTCTATCGATGTGTCATTGTAGGTAGTGATGAAGGCTAGCCTCGAAACATTACTGCTCTACATACTCTTCATCACAAAATAGTCCACTCAACATCAGTTGGCTGCATGAAACAGGCTTGTTGAGGGTTTTTCGCGGTGCATCGAACAGTGATCCTGCCGGAGGTAACCAAAAAGTCCATCCTTGTCTCTTCGTCCAAGATCACAGTCAAGTTGACCCACAGAAAGATGGAGGGAAACAGCCAGTAATCACCACTCCTGACAACTTCAGGATGATGAACACTCAGGATGAAGATGAAGCTCGAGGTTCAGCAAAGATGGTGGATTGATGAAACACTGAAAGCCACCATCTTTTCTCACCGTAACCAAGTCTTTGACTGGTCTAAACACTCTGTCAAAGTCATGAGGAACACAACTGAAGACACCTCGACACTGCTTCCACTAACGTGCGCAGGTTTAGCATTTGACAGTCAGGAAGGAGCTTTCAGCAACCACCTCAACATCCTCCCTGCGACACCTCCATCACATGGATGTGACACTTCCTGCGCTCACCTTTGTCCGGGCAGCAGTTACGCTGCCTGCTGAACACATCTGACAGAAGAAGTCTTTTCTCAGGAGACAGTGCTGCTGTAGGACAACACCTCATTGACCACAGCTCTGTCGTGGAGCTCCACAGTGTCTGTGATTGTTCCAGCCCTGTGGCAGGAATCCCTGCTGGTTTGTGTCTTGTTTTTACGAGAGCTCTTGAATCCCTGTAACTCCAGCGGTTTTGTTTCCTCCGGTGATTACTGCCTCCGTGTCTGCTGGAAGAATGATGGCCGGAGCACATTTGTCTTTCTGTCTGTCCGTGAAGACTCTTGAAACTCAATTAGAGGAGGAGCTGTTGAAGCCGGCTGCCGTCTCCTGCGACTAATAGCTCTTTATCATCTGCTGAACACAGCGACGGATTTATTCCTGTTTCCGACTGTCCGTCTGTGTGTGTTCTGGAAAGAAGGTCTTAATCTTTCAATTTATCCAAGTGATATTCAGCCGAGGGTGGGTGTGAGTGACGAACAGAGGGAGGACGTCTTGAAGTTCTTCTTGACCTTTGAACTTATTTCAGCAGCTTGAACCTGTCGGCTCACATGTCAGGGTGTTTGAGCACAATGAGGCAGAAATGTTGCAGAATTTCACATGTGAAATATTTGTTTCCATCAACAAGGCTGAAGCGAACAAACAGACTTCCTGATTGTCAGAGACACATCTGAGGAAAAAAGATTCTTCGAAAAGGTCAACTTTATAGGTGGAATTACACACTTTCATGTGAAGAGGAGGATGAAGAAATGTACTTATCAGAATCAGCTTCATTGGCCACGTATGTGCACACATACAGGGAATCTGAGTCCACAGAACTGACAAACCTAACAACAAGGAAAAGATCGGCACAGATGAACAGACAAAGGTGAATAATGGACAGAAGGAAGTGTGGTTCAGACGTTCATGTTCCCCTGAGGATGAACCGTAGTAACCTTAGTGATCCCCATCAGGTCAACTTCATAACGCTTCAGATACTTTGGTTCAAATACTTGCAGAACCTTCCCATCAGCCTCAGCTGTGCTCTGCGTTTACTGCTAATTAGCTAATGTTATCATGCTAACATGCCAAACTCAGATGGTAAACATTGTACCTGATAAACATCAACATGCTAGCATTGTCACTGTGAGCATGTCAGCATGCCGATGTTAGCCTTTAGCTCAGGGACAGCCTCATAGAGCCACTGTGTGTTTTACAGCTGAAAACAGATTTAAGCTCATCTCTGATTGGTCTGGTAACGGATGCGTTGTTTCTGTACGTTATTGCTGGACTGACAGCAGACTGAGCATCTAAATGACCGGAGCTCCAAATCCACATACAATGATTAACCTGTAGAGACGCACAACCAACCTGCACTCACATTTAACAGCACCCAGTCTTTGTTTCCAGAGCTGCTGTGGTTTTTTCCCCATTTTCTTTCCTGTCATTTGAATTCTGTTCCTGTTCAGAGTCTCTAAGAGTCCTTTTTTGCCAAATGTATCCGTGAACCAAAATGAGCTTGGTTCTTTGACGACAAGCATCTGAGAAAAATTTGGTGAGGAGTTCGGCTCGGCTCCTGTAACTCCCTGCTGCGCGAGTATAAATCAGGCTTTCAGATGACCTGTGATTGATCCCAGAGGTCAGACGAAGCTCCTGCCTGTCTTCAGAAGCAGCAGAGCCTGTTCATCTGTCTGCACATCGTCAGCATTTTGGAGGTTTGGAACAGGAAGAGAGGAGCTGAATGATCTCAGCCGTCCTCCTGGTCCTTATAGAAAGAGTGATGCTGCTGTGTTCTCCCTGTCAGCGCTGTACAGCCTGTAATTGGACGGCTGAGCTGTTAATTCGACCACTTGTACCTCAATTAGTGTCTTGTAGAACATCAGCTGTCAGTCAGACGTGTTCATGGTGATGGTACAGCAGGATGGTTTCCACGACGATCAGCTGTGATGTGAAGTAAGAAAACATTCAAGACCACATATGGTCCTGATGTTTAGCTGCTTACAAGCTGGAGCTGGATGCAATCAGGTCATCAGTTCTGGGGGAGTCCTTTCATGAACTGAAGGGTTGTATTAACTGTATATTATGACCTGTTGGTGGCGCTACAGGAACATGTAGCGCTGGGTTTGGTCTGACACTGTGGATGATGTCCATGATGCTTCGGGAGACGTAAACAGGAGGCATGCTTTCTTTTTTATCTTATATTTGTTTTCATTTAGTCAAATTGTGTCTGTGAACAGTCTATTGAATTAGCTGTTAGCTGCTCCTGTTAGCTGCTCCTGCTAGCAGCTCCTGGTAGCAGCTCCTGTTAGCAGCTCCTGTTAGCAGCTCTTGCTAGCAGCTCCTGTTAGCAGCTCCTGCTAGCTGCTCCTGTTAGCAGCTCCTGCAAGCAGCTCCTGCTAGCGGCTCCTGCTAGCAGCTCTTGTTAGCGGCTCTGCTAGCAGCTCCTGCTAGCGGCTCTGCTAGCAGCTCCTGCTAGCAACTCCTGCTAGCAGCTCCTGCTAGCAGCTCCTGTTAGCAGCTCCTGCTAGCGGCTCTGCTAGCAGCTCCTGCTAGCAGCTCCTGGTAGCAGCTCCTGTTAGCAGCTCCTGTTAGCAGCTCCTGCTAGCAGCTCCTGTTAGCAGCTCCTGCTAGCTGCTCCTGTTAGCAGCTCCTGCAAGCAGCTCCTGCTAGCGGCTCCTGCTAGCAGCTCTTGTTAGCGGCTCTGCTAGCAGCTCCTGCTAGCAACTCCTGCTAGCAGCTCCTGCTAGCAGCTCCTGTTAGCAGCTCCTGCTAGCGGCTCTGCTAGCAGCTCCTGCTAGCAGCTCCTGCTAGCAGCTCCTGTTAGCTGCTCCTGTTAGCTGCTCCTGTTAGCAGCTCCTGCTAGCAGTGTGAGCATGGACAGAGAAGCATCGCTGGATCACATTGTCAGGCATGTCTTGCAGGGATTAGAAGCGTCTTTTTCTGTGATTTGTCAGCATTTATTAGACGATTTGATTCATGCACCTTTAATGACGTTTTCTGGAAGTCACACTGAATATAAAAATGTTTGTTTCATCTCTGTGTGTTCATGTTCGACTGAGTTGTGAGATCTTATTCTCTTCACAGCTGCATCCACCCCCCCACAGTTTGAATGAACGTCCTGAACAAACGGAGACGTTCATCCAGTCGTTGTTGAGATATTTCACTGCTGCAGAGATGAATGTGTGTCTCGTTAATGAGCTTCAGTGAAAACAGACCTGAGCTGACAGAGAGAGAGAGAGAGAGATCGAGCACAGGCCTGACTGTGAGATCCGACTTGATTCATGCTGTGATCCGTCACTTTGCTGCTCTCTGAACATGTGTGGTTCAGCACATTAATCATCTAACCTGACAGCTGTTCAGGTTTGGAACCGCACGTCCAGGAAAGAGATCTGAAATTCCTTAATGCTGCTTTCCAGGGATGAGAAATGCCTGCTTTATTTCATGGCCCCCCTCGTTTCCTCTTATTTTCCTACTGAGCATCTTCTGAGGAAGCTTCCCTGAAATAATTTTAGACTTGGCTCCCAGTTAGAGTGAAAACTAGTCTTAATTAAAGCTAATGCATATGTTTAGTTTGTATTTGTCGACCAGTAATTTGGTCAGAGCGGTTTTATTTGTATGTTTTGTAATAGTTCTTCTTCTCTTTTCATCACTTCCCCTCCTCTGCATGTTTCTCTCTCTTCTCCTTCCTCTTCCTCGGTTCTTTCTTCCCCTCAGTTAGTCCTCCGGTGATTCGCTGTCTTCCTCCTGAGGAAGACGTTTTGATGTGAGGCAGGATTGTTAATCACGTTAACATCATCCAGAGTTCAGGGTGTGTTCACACGTTGCTCTCGACTCTCCTGTCTGATTATCCAGAGCGACCCGGTCGAAGGTCGGAGGTCACGCTGTGATCACAGGCTGCCGGCCAACAGCGGCTCGTTATGGGAGCCCGGGGATGCAGAGCAGCAGCTGCTCGTTAAAACTTTATTTATCCAGAGAGATCTGACAGAGTTGTGTCCTGCTTCATGCACATGCACATGTTTAAACTGGGAGCAGACCAGTACAACCAGTCACTCCTCGCTTCGGTCAGCGTGGTGCCTCCGTGGAGGACATTTAAGGGTTTGATGTTTCCTGCAGACTCGTTCGACTCGTAGTTTGCATTAAAAAGAAGGATTGAACTGTGTCCTTGTCTCCAGACAGCGTACCGAAGCGTTCTCCTGCACCGCGCTGGTATCAGCCGCTCATGTGACCGCTCATGTGACCGGTCAGAGGGTGTTTCGTGATGTCATCACACAAGTTGTCTATGATGACGATGATGTCTGACAAATATCAGTTTAGTCCTCTTACTGTCAGTCGCTTATTTCTCCCAAAACCTGCTTAGAATTAATGTGATGTTATTCCTGGGACTCTTATTGGACCACCATGGGATCGCCACTGAACCAGGTCCATCACCAGTGCTGGGTAACGAGAGGTAAACTGTAATTTATCACCTCTCCCTGGTTATCAGACTCCGTTAATATTACTACAAATAATGTGTCGTAGTCATCGTGTTCAGCAGCAGACGATGATCAGCTCTGGATCAGTCCAGCACGGCATGATGGGAAATGCGGGGCCGTCTCTATAGCTCCTGCTTTCAGCAAAAATGGTGCAGAAGAGGTGCGTATAGAATCTATATGTAGTATCTGAATAGATTTATTTGAGCCTTTTTTGTTGTGCAAAGAACTTGTAGTTACGCGCACATTGATGAACAAGCAGACCGGACTGAAGTCGTGGTTACACCTGTGAGACACAGCTGAGGGCTGATCTTGAATCTGTTGATATGAAATCATTTCTAGACTGCTAAACCGTAGATGTTAATGCATTCAAACAGTGTGCCGCGATCAACATAACGAGAAAACACTGTGAGTTAATGTGTCTGTAAATTAGCCAAACGTTCACTGACGTGTTCCTGCAGTATCCAATAAAACAGTGAGTGCTCCTCGCAGCGGACGCGTGGGTTCGATATTGATCATGACAGAAATCACTGACGAGTTAACTGTAACAGCATTTAACTGCAGCCATAACCTTCAGCACCCTGAATGTGGATGCTGGTCTCATCCTCCACCCTGTGACAACATGTAGATAAACTCCAGGTCAGTTCTTAAACACCACGATTACAAGTAAACCAGAAGAGCTGAGAGGTCAGGCGTCCAAAACGCTGCTCTGAGCGACCGTGTGGAAAAGAAACAAGTCCGTTTTTCTGTTAGCAGCAGTCAGAGTGGGAGGCGGACGTGATGGAGCTGAGGGAGGCGGACGTGATGGAGCTGAGGGAGGAGGACGTGATGGAGCTGAGGGAAGAGGACGTGATGAGCTGAGGGAGGAGGATGTGATGGAGCTGAGGGAGGAGGATGTGATGGAGCTGAGGGAGGAGGATGTAAGGAAATAATCAGCGCCGGGACATCTGGGAAAGTGTGACGGGCCGGTTTGATAAAATCCAGGTATGAGAGTGAGCATGAAAACACGTAGTGACAGACGACGTGGCGGAGGAAGAGGAGGAGGAGGAGGAGGAGGACGTTCGCTGAGAGGCAGAGCAGAGAAGATGAAACCTGAACTGACCTGCAGGGACAAACTCGGCTGGATATCTGGATCCTCTGTGAGCAGCGACACATGACGACACATGACATACGACTTATCGTTAGCCATCAGCTGACCGTCAGTCATCCAACGAGGCTCGAATCAAAGGCAGCTGATTCGCTAGTTAGAGACTCAAAAGCCTCTCGCCTCTCAAGGGGGTTCTTCAGTTCTGACTGGTGGGGGGTCGTCTCCCCTGGAGATGTAACCACTCTAACGACACCTGGCCTCAGGTGACTCCCACAACTGCTGCTACACAGCTGACGACCCAGGTGGTGTCAGTGACCTCGGTGAATACTTGGGACTCCACAGCGGTCGGTCAGAACTGAGGAACCCTCTTGGATGAGTTGATCCAGCCTTCCCTGGAGGTTCACGTGTGCCGAGCCTGTTCTGATGATGCTGCCATTGTGAACGAAGCCACAGTTCAGAGTCGCATCAGATCACAGTCAGCCAGCCTCAGGCTCATTAGATCTGTGACGCCAGCATTCAGCTCAGAGGTGACAACGTTTTAATAACTTCTAATGACTAAGATGGAGCACAAACATCATCCCTGAACCGTCTGATCTGTAGAGCTTCACTGACTCACCGTCATTCAGCATCTGGAGAATATTCCTCCTCCTCTTCCTCAGTTTGTCACCTGAGCAGCTCTCTGAAGGCCTTTGTTTTGTTTGTATATGAAGTATTCAAGGCTGCGCAGCCTTGTGGCCGTGACCTGAACTTAAATCCAGAAGAAGAAGAAGAAGAAGAAGAAGAAGAGGAAGCCCTTCAGTTCTTGTTATTGTTTCGGGTGTGTTGAAAACAGTGGAAATTCCTGTAAATCCTGCTCAAACGCTGCCCGGCGTGTTGTTGTTGGAGTGTTGTTCAGTCCTCTGATGAACCCGGACTGATCCGGATCGCACAGAAACCATCATCAACCCTCTGCTTAGGAAGAGAAGAAGGGAAACATTGAAAGAGAGGAGGAGATGGAGAAGTGTGTGGGGAGAGAGGAGGTAGATCATGACAAAATAGCTGAACTGAGAAAGAAAATCTCTCCTGGACTCCCTTTCCAGGACCCAGCCCTCACTCTGTCAGTCCAAAGATAACCGTGACACCAGACCACCAGTAACACCTCCCTGATTATTCAAATAAAGCCCCTCGTGTCAGATTTTCTCAGAGCTTTTAGTCAAAAACAAGCTTCAAAGTAAAAACACACAAGTTAGAAGAGAAAATAAAAGCTGAAAATCATCTTTGTGACGAGCCTGAAGGTCAGTCTCCAGGTGAGGACGGCCTGGAGGGACGTTCAGAAGGAACTGGACTTGCGATGCTAGCTAGCATGCAGCTAACAGTCGCTGCATCAGCTGTTTGAATCAGCAGGGGCCGCGCACACAGAGAGCAGCTAGCATGCTAGCACCTGTCAGTCACAGCAGCTCTCTGAGCTTGTCTCTAAGGGGACAGAACGTCTCCACAGTAACGTCTCAGCTGTGGAGCAGTTTATACTCTGACAGACGAGCTAATTGGCTGTCCGAGCTTTGGCTTGTCATTGGCCAACGGTGTAAATTTCTCTGAAGTTTATCTGCTCCCTTCTCCTCCTCCTTTCCTCTCTTCCTTTCCCTTTTCTTTTTCCTCTCGTCCTTTCCTTCCATCTGTATCCTTATTTCACCTCACCGCTGTCCTCCACTTCAGCTCTCCTCCCTCTGTCCCCGTCTACATTTCTCCACCTGCCCTCGTCTTTTCATCACTCCTCCTCCTCCTCCTCCTCCTCCGTGGCTGACAGTTGTGCTGACATCAAGCTGTTCATGTTATTTTGTCCAGCCCCTCACTGTATTACACCTGTTTGTCCTGTAGATTCAGACCACAGCTAAAACATGTGATGATTCCATTGGCCGAGGCATTGTGCTGTGTGTGTGTGTGTGTTGGACACACCGACAAACATCTGCTTCACACACACACACACACACACACACACACACACACATACACACAGCGTCTGTCTGGGGTCATTCAGGGACAAACAGGATGATTCACTCAGAAATGTGAAGAGTCTCGTTGTTGTGATTCTTTTTATTTGTGATCAGAGAGAGGGAGAGTCTTCCTGTTTTCTTCCTCTCCTCCTCTCCTCCTCCTCCTCCTCCTTTTCATTATCTCAGCTTTTCCCTTGGTTCTTCATCATCCTTCTCCTCTTCCTTCCCTCTTTTGCACCTGCTCTTCCTCTCTGTCCCTGCTCACTTTGCCTCCTTTTCCTTCCTCTATTTCCTTCCTGCTTCCTTCTTTCCTCCCCTTTTCCTCCTCCCTGCTCATTTCTGCTCCCTCTTTGAAAAGAAAACAAAGAGGAGGTCTCTTGGTTTTCTTTCCCTCCTCCCTTTCACACTCCAACTCCTCGTCTCCTCCTCACATCCTCTTTTACCCCTCTTTTTCTATCCTCTTCCTCCTTTCTTCTTCCTCTCTCTCTCTTGCTCCTCTCCTCTCTTCTCCTTTTCTTTTAACTTGGTTTCTCCTCTTTGTTCTCTTTCTCTGCGTCTCGTCCTCCTCCTCTTCTGTGGCCCAGCCCTTCTTCATCTCTTCGTCTCCTCGTTTCTTCATCTTCTCCTTCGCGTCCTGTTTTATTGATGGATGTGTCTGAACGTCTTTTCTGTTCTCTCTTTCCTCTTTATTTTTCTTTTCCTTTTTTCTGTTTTTTCATCTTTTTCTTCTTTCAATCCGTCTTTCTTCTCTTCTCTGAGCGACCCTAACCCTTCGCCTGCTCTCACTGGACGTTTTTGAAATGAACAAGTTGAAAGAAATGAAGAAAGTGTAAAAACAAACCTGTCCAACCCTTCGCGGTCAGACTCAAAGCATTTGGAAGCTATTGTTGTGATGCATGATGGGAAGTAGTTTCTGAAACCACACGAGGAACAGATCTGAACCGCTGGAGCTCCTCGAGGAAGACGAATGAGGGAAAAGGCGTGAGTCACTGCAGCGGTTTGAAGAGTTTCAGAGCAGCTGCTGCTGATGTTCTTTACACTTCGGCCTCCATTCGTTGTTATTTCTCCTCTTCCTGTCGGTCACTGGCCAAACATGGACGACATGTTCAGATGCACAACAGCATGTGGACGCATATGTGGGGAAAACAGACACCTCTGGTGCAGTTTGGCGTGCGTGTGTAGAGACATCTGTACCGATTAGAACAGAAGCACGTCTGTCCCGCCGGTGAATTCATGGATTCAGTGCAGACAGCTGGTCAAACTGAATCAGCCTTTCTGCACAGCCACAGCCTGCAGCGCTTATCCTCACCCTGTACGGATCAATACACCAGTCTGTTGATTGATCTGTAAAACTCTGTGTGTCGCTAGGAAGTAGCAGCCGGTTAGCTTAGCTTGGCACAGAGACTGGAAATGGGGGAAGCAGCCTGGATGCTAATGAAATCCACCAACCAGTGGCGTGCACAGAGGGGGGGCAGGGGGGGGGCGACTGCCCAATTGTTGAAAACCGCGTGCTAAAGTGCCCTCTTGGATACCAAAATGCATGCTAAAGCGCCCTCTTGGGCACCAAAATGCGTGCTAAAGTGCCCTCTTGGACACCAAAGTGTGTGCTGAAGTGCCCTCTTGGGCACCAAAATGCGTGCTAAAGTGCCCCCTGGGAGCCAAAACGCGTGCTAAAGTGCCCTCTTGGACGCCAAAACGCGTGCTAAAGTGCCCTCTTGGACGCCAAAACGCGTGCTAAAGTGCCCTCTTGGATGCCAAAACGCGTGCTAAAGTGCCCTCTTGGACGCCAAAACGCATGTTAAAGTGCCCTCTTGGACGCCAAAACGCGTGCTAAAGTGCCCTCTTGGGCACCAAAATGCGTGCTAAAGTGCCCCCTGGGAGCCAAAGCGCGTGCTAAAGTGCCCTCTTGGACGCCAAAACGCGTGCTAAAGTGCCCTCTTGGATGCCAAAACGCGTGCTAAAGTGCCCTCTTGGACGCCAAAACGCGTGCTAAAGTGCCCCTTTGGACTCCAGAACGCGTGCTAAAGTGCCCTCTTGGATGCCAAAACGCGTGCTAAAGTGCCCCTTTGGACTCCAGAACGCGTGCTCAAGTGAAGTCCTTTTCGCCCCTGCCCTTCAAAAAGTCTGTGCACGCCACTGCCACCAACCACCACCTCTAAAACTAAAAGTGTGAACAGGAAAGAGAAGAAGAGGATTTACTGTGGCTCTGACTGAAGGAGGAGCAGATCCAGGTCTTGCGTTACGTTTGTCCTCGGTGCAGTGCAGCTCGTGTTAGTGACCATTACAGATGACAAACATTCATCTGTCACAGAGCAGGTCGCTGGAAATGTTTTATGAGCAAACTGGAAACTGAAGAGTAGCTAAATGTTGACTGACATGAAAATCCAACTCTGGATGAGCAACAGACAAACAGGAAACAAGTTCATGTCGTCGCAGTGACTCCTCCTGCCTGTAGAGGGCGTCTGAGCATCACCTCTGCCGTGAGACGAGGAAAGAGGGATGTGAGTTCGACTGGCTCGTTAACTGACAGACACAGCTGAGGTAAAAATATTCTGCTGCACAGAGTTTGTGGACGTGAAGGATCAGCTCCCACGCTGCAGGTAAACTATCACGCAGACCGTGACGAGAGTCCAGAGGGACTCAAACCCTCGACTCTCGCTGCCTTGCTCTGCACTTTCCTCAGAGCGTCTGTTTGTGGAAGCTGGAATGCGCCTGAGCATAGTTTGGTTTTTGAGCTATAATCAAATCAAAATGTGTCTGCATACTTTCCCATGGGGACGGAGGAGGAGGAGGAGGGGCGTCCAATTAAACGGTGACACTCGTGAGATAAACAGACGGATAATAATCAGGAATGGACAGAGTTACGAACAAAAGCAGGGAGGAGGGAGGAGAGCGAGTATGTGGATGGCCACTGGTATTTCAGATGTTATTTTGGGAGATTTTCAGGAGCTGAAACATGTTTTCATGTAACTCTGGATAAAGCCGGCAGCTAATGAGCTAAAATACCAAAACGTGTCTGAAACGAGAGAACAAACGGAAGACGGAGAGAAGACAGATAATGATCACAGAGGCGTTCATGAGCGGGTTAAAAGCACTGAACAGACCTGATGCGGGGATGTGGGGTTTAAGGGAAACTAAGGTTAAACCCAAATGCAGACACAAGGGGGCGCTGGTTCAAACAGGTCAGACAATCACAAAGGTGGGAAAACACAGGAAGTAAAGCAAACAAAGACACACAACTTGAACCTTCAACATAAAACAGGCGTGACAAACACGGATCATGATACACTGTTTGTTTGTTGATGAGTAGGTCTCATCCTCTGGGGGCCACGACTGAACCAAATGTAAAGACTATCCAAGTCTTCGTGGAGCAGCTGATGATGTTGCCAAGCAACCGTTCACACACTAGCCGTTGAGGCTAGCGTTGGCTAGCGTGCTGCCGTTGAGACTGACAGAACTGACTGTTAAAATCTCACCTCCGGTTCTGGCTGAAGAACAGACGACGCGTGTTGACGCCGTCTCTCTCAGCCGGTTGTTGCTCCACATCAGCGTCCCGCCACGAAGCAGGCGAGGCGGCGCAGCACTCCACTGCTATTGGTCTATTGGTCTCGTCTATTGCTGTCACATGTGATGCAGCCTGATATTAAAACTCCAGTAGTCTGAGCCCAGCTGTGGATGAAGGCCTCCTCCAGGTTCCTCCTCTTCATCAACACGACAGAAAACAGAATGAACTGAAGCTGAACTTTGCTTCTTCTGGACTCATAAAGGATGAAGCAGCCCACTGACTGTTGTTACACACACACACACACACACACACACACACACACCTTGGCTCTCCTCTCTGGAAAGCAGACAGTTCCCTGCTGAGCTGCAGTTGCTTCAACCTGGACCTGACTATTCAGCCTGTGCAGGTGTGTGTGTGCGTGTGTGTCTGTGCAGATGTGTGTGTGGGCGTGGGAGAGAGAGAGTGACACACACTCGCATGTGGAAAACACACACACACACACATTTCTGGTGTAATAAACCATGACAGCTTTGAGTCATTCATACAAGTCCACCTGCCTGCAGCTCCTCTCCTCTCCTTGTTTCCTCTTCTTGTTTCCTCTCCTTGTTTCCTCTTCTTGTTTCCTCTTCTTCTCTCCTCTCCTTGTTCCCTCTCCTTGTTCCCTCTGACAATAAGAAAAACAGAAAATAACTCCGGCCGTATCCTGTAAGTGTGATCAAGACAGTTTCCTGCTTCCTGCAGTTTTTGCAAGACCCAAAACAGAAGATCATGTCAGCTATGAGGACTTTCAGGAGGACGAGCTCCAGAGCTAATGTGGCACGTCCACTCACTTACTGGAGCTTTTGACCGAGTCACATGGCCTCCTGCATGTTGTCTGATGGTCATGCTGGTTGTTCATTGGTGACACACAGATGTAAAGAGTGTCGGTTGGCTGGTATTTTATCTGGTGGACGAGGAAACGTCAATGTTCTGGACTTCTCTCAGTTCTTGGACGTTCATCTGTCCTTTGTCTCTGGGTGTCCCTGCAGTGACGGACTGGATCTGCAGGTTCTCTCCATTCATATTTCTCTGTTTGCTGCCGGGTCTGCAGAGCTTTAGATGTTATTGAGACTCCTCTAGCTTGAAGCTGGTCTGTGATGAAACGTCAAATCCTCTATAAAAATCAGTTCGACCTCTGAACGCCCGTAAACCACCTTGATCCTCCTCGAAGCCCGGATCAGCGCCGACTCCGAGTTTATCACTTCCGTCTCTGTGGACTCCATCGCACTCGTCTGAGAGGGATCTGCATCAAAGACCTCTCAGCCCGTCGTTCACCTCGGCCTCCCTTCATCTGTTTGGCCCCCAGGTCATCATCATAATGTCTGTACATAACTTCCTGTCAACTTTCATCTCACCTCCGTCTGTTTGTGCATTTCAGGTTTTAGCTCTTTTCCTTCTTTCTGTGCGTTGGGTTTCACTCGTTTCTCTTTCATCCTTTCAGATTTCCACTTCTGTCTTGAATTGCAGACAACAACAACATTTCTTCGTTCTGTGGTGGGAACGTGCTCGTATTTATTACTTTAAAAAGCCTGATTCTAAGTGATATTCGTCCTGTAACGCCCCTCAGGCAGAGCTGCCAGCATACACAGTAAAACCTCTGAATGGTCCAGAACGCTCAAGTTCAAGTCACTAACACGAAACCCACCGACCCGAACTCCCTCATTCAGGATTATGAGCCTTCTTGTTCACCTCGATCAGCGAATGAACGAGCGTCTTGGTGTCGCTTTGAGGCCGAAATGATCGATCCAAATGTTCTCCTGTGTGGTCCGTTACCACACCAGTGCTGTCTCTTCATGCACCTGCAGCCTGCTGCTCGTCTCTGATCCGCCTCGATCGTCCGTCCGTTTGATCACCGTCCGCCTAACGAAAGAATATAAATGTACATGTGATTTCATCACAGGGTCTAAAAATAAAGGAGCATTAAATCCATCTGCGCATCGTGAGAATCGTCGAGAAAGACGATCTCACACGAGAGCGAAGAAAGTGTTTGTTTTCTGTTGCAACATATTGTGCAACTCTTAACATCGTTCCATCCCTCCACCTACACAACCCGCAGCCCACTTCTCTGGTGAATGGCATTCTGGGAGATTCCGGGAGTCATAAACAGCAGTCATTCCTCAGGTCTCAGCAGCCATGTTGAAACTGTCACCTCCACTCTGACCCTCAGAGGTTCAGCGTTTAAACTCTCCACATAAACCATGAAATCACATTTGGCTGATTTCATCAGTGGGAGTTAACGGCGCTGCAGCTCCTGAACGGCTCCCTGCTGACAGGAGGTTACTGTCCTGCTGCACACCTGGAGCACAGCTGCTGCTTCACACACAAACACGCTGTCGCTTTTCCCCCAGTTCCTCCTCCATCAGTCCAAAACACACACACTCCACATGCCAGAGCTTCCACTGCATACAGACTTACACACTGTGTGTGTGTGTGTGTGTGTGTGTGTGTGTGTGTGTGTGCGCGCCCACCACAGAGTCTTTCAAATCTTTTTGTTTAGGAAGGAATTTATTTCCGTCATTGTGTTTTAAACACTTTAATCCGCTGCTCAGCTCGGTTGTTTTTAGCTTGTGTTCCGGCTCGGAGCTTCACGCTGAAGCGTCTCGACGTCTGTTGGATGGGTCGCTGTGACGTTATCACACACGTTCATTTTCTTTTCCCCGGAGAATCATGCTGCCGCTTGTGATCCTCTGACTATTCCTGTAGCGCCATCATCAGGCCAACATCAGGCCTGCAGAACTGCTAACATTCCCATCAGCCTCACCTGAACGCTGAGTTTATTGCTAATTAGCTAATGCTAGCATGCTAGTGTGTTAAACTAAGAATGTAAGCATGATAAACACCTGCGAAGCATCTGCACATGAGCATTGAGTTGTGAGCATGTTAGCATGATGAAGTTAGCATTTAGCTCAAAGCACCATCGTCAGGCTAATGTGTTTTTGATTTGATTTACTGAACTTCAGATCATTTTTTGGACATTTGTGTCTTATTGGACGGTGACAGACAGGGAGGGAGGGAGACGGGGGAATAATATGCTGCGAAGGTCTCTGGCTAGAGTCAAACAATAGACGTTGTGGTTATGTGGTATGCGTCTTAACCACCAAACCACCGGATGTGCTGCACTTTTAAACTGTAGACTCTCCTTCTTCTTATTAAATCCTTTGTTTGGGTCAGCTATCCTCTGTGGGGACATGTCGGGAAGTCGTGCTTTGTGGAAAAGACACACAGAGCAGAAACTGTCCAAACACAATGCATCAGTCTGTCCTTGAGGATGTTTGTCGATGTCCTGATCTCCTATGGTTTTGTGTTTCCAGTGGATTTGATCAAAACCTGAATCCTCACGAGTTCATTAATAAAACACGTCACTTACAGTTACAAGCCTCAAAGCAGTTCTAGTATCAGCTAATTTAGCGGCAGCATATTCCGGCCTTGTATTAATCAGTAAATGAACTGATGGGTGAGCTATTGAGGTAAGCTAGCTAGTGAGCATGCTAGCTAGCTTGAAAAGCAAAATAGCTTGCTGAACTAGTGTAGCAAGTGAGCAGTGAACAGTCCATTTATGCTGTGAAGACGACAGCATTTGTAGGAGCCAAAATGTATGGTTTCTTTGAGTTTGATTTATTTTTTTTGTCCACTGGGTGGCGCATAATAATTAACCTTCTGTCAGGTATTTAGGTAGGAACCATCTGTTGTTGGTCAGGCGTCCTACCCGGAAGGGCAAAGGGTTTTGACCGCTACACCACTACGCGCTACACCGCTACGTGCTACACCTCTACACCGGTACACCGCTACGCTACGGCAAAGCTAAGCGCTATGTTGGCTTACTGTTGTTGATTTCGGCTTGTGACTACGGTGCGTAACCTGTTGTTGGACTCGTAAAATAGCAAAAAGTACCATCATTTTATTTCAAATCACAGTAAGTCACAGTGTAGTTAGCAAATAGCCTCAGGTAACATCTAGCGCGTCAGCCTAGCCACCACCCGCGTCAGTGACGCCTCAGTAGTTCCGTATCAGAACAGAACTTCTTTAATAGCATTAGTCATGCAAATGAATAGGGAGGAGGAGGAGACTTCTCTTGTTGCCACCCGGCTGGTGGATGCTCGATCATCAGACACGAGAACCACATGATGCTCAGGTGCTGAGAGAGATGCTGCAGGTGGAAACAGAACTGAAGGTAAACTGGATTAACCCTGCACCTCTGAAACTATTTATTCAGCTTCAGCTAGTTCACAACAATCACCTGTTAATATTTCCAGAAACCTTATTTTTTTGTCTTTGATTGAGGTACATTATAAAACAGAGTATCATCTGCATAGCCATCCACTACAGGCAGCCTGACCCAGGTGTAGCAGGTGAGCCATGTAGCAGGAAGTTAATCCTTCTTCTCCTGAACCGTTAAATCCTCTGAGCGCAGATGAACCTCCTCGTCCTGCCTCAGCTGCCGTTCTGTTTGTGAAATTCCACTGACAAACGACATTCTGAGGGAAATCCGATGCAAACGTGGCCGTACCCTCAATCCTCGGCCATTCGCAGAAACCGGATCCGTGTCTCCCTTCAGCTTGTTTTGAATACGCCAGATGTAAACTTAGACCCACTCGCTGCCCGTCATGCAAATCCACAGGTGGGTCCGGTTTAAAACGAGCTTGTGGTGAAACAGTTGAGAAACAAAAAGGCCAAATTACAAACAGGAGATCCTCTTGAGTGCAAAACCGAGAGAGGATGGATGTTGTTTAGATGCAGCAGCAGCCTGGAAACACACCACATGTGTGATGGAGGTGTGGAAAACTAAAACGTAGGTAGTTTTTTTTTTTAAGGAACCGCGGAAGCTTTCATGTTTGGAAAATCACTGTCGGGCTCAATCTGTGTTTAAATTTGGTGAATGAGCAGCTTTCATGTCATTAATCCTCGCCTGTGTATTGGCTGTCAGTGGTGATCAAACACATAGATAACAAACAGCAGAACACAAAACCTGTTAATGATGTTAGAAAGCGCTCAGTGACTGCAGGAAGCAGCGAAACAGAGGGCAGCCAGAGGTTAGATGGGAGTTCGTGGTTAATTGATTGTTGCTAGATAGAGTCTCAGCACCACGAAGGCTGTCTCCATGGAGCATTCATCCATCCATCCAATCAGAGAGCTTCAGATTCATTCTCTTATACTGCGGTGTCCATGTTCTGTGTGTGCTGAAGCTGCCGGGGCCTGGCGATGGGGGCCGGGACGGCGAGAGCCAGAACAGCTTGAAGAGAAAGGCCTTTAAGCTCATCATGGCCACCCTGTTGTTCACTGGCCCCGCCCACTTCGCCCGAGTCTTCATGTTGGGCCCAACACTGGCAACTCAGCCTGTCCATCAGCATCGTCAGTGGGTTCATCGCCCTCTGCTGGCCAGAAAACTGCCCTGCATCAAGCTCTGAGTTTGGTTTACTGCTTCTTAGAAATCTAAAAAAATCGCTGACTCACTATCTGTGATATCGCACGTCAAGTTCCCGAGAGGACAGTTTGAAGTCTGGAGTCCGGGTGTCCCGCTCACCTTACAGAAGCTCTGTTCGGGATCTTGGCTCTTACACACTTTTCTCCATGATGGCGCGCACCCTGATGACGGCGTGATACCGTGCAATGTGTGGAAAATCACGGGCAAATTGGGATTCGTCATCTTATTCGAGAAGATTGCAATGTGTGGTGAAAAAGAGGGCGGGACTCGGACTGCCAGCCCTGTGATTGGTGGATGACCTGCACATTGACAATAAACAATAAACGAGTCTTTCTCAAACTGCCTTCACGCCGTCTGTCTTCCACCGCCAGGAAAAATCACCAGCTGCCCAAACTAACCTATCGCAGTTCTCGTTACCTCCATGCGTTATGTGTGTCAGTAGTTAGTCGTAGTAGTAACTACAGCGCCTACGTGTGTCACGGCTCTCCACACAGGCTGTAAATGAAGCGGTAATGCACCTGGCTGCTGCTGCACCTGCTGCTGGAAGGTGGCGCTCGGGTGAAACCCAAAGTTAGACAGTCTAACGTGAACTTTAGATGAAGCGCTGAGGCCCTACTTCAGAAACTGACGCTTCATTAAAGGCTTTGATACGTGAATAATCTTTTCTAACGTGCGTTTGAACAGGAAGTCGTGACACACCGCCGCGTTACTCTTCAAAGTTAGAAATAAATATTTCTCCAACTAAAACACACTCATTGACAGAACACGATGAAGACCATTATTTAGGTCGTGAGCTGAAATCATGAAAGACCAAATCCCCCGGGACCTTCAGCGTTCAGGCTGCAGCTTTATATAACACTTCTAAAAACCCTGTTAGGTGCTCGTATGAGCTCGCGTACGCGGCGGAGAAGCTGCTCCACCACTTCACAGGGATGAAAACGCTGCGATATTCAGAAGCCGCTTTGATTGTTGAGGTCAAACAGAGAGCAGCAGGTTCAGCCAACCCAAGATCTTCACACACACACACACACACACACACAGCTCTGCATGCATCCTGCTGCACACACACTCCAGCCTCCTCCCCTTGATGTTGCAGTAACATGATGTAACAGCGGGCCTGGATGGCTCCCGTGGGGGCTGGTTAGTCGACTTAATGGACCGCCACAGCCAGCTTCAAAGACTCAGAGAGTCAAAAGAATCAAGAGTGATGAGGAGGGAGAGGAGGCGTGAAGAGAGACGGAGGAGCAGGGAGAAACACGAGGGTGGAGAAGTCGGCTTCAGTGACGGAGGAGTTGGTGGAGGGGTGACAGGAGGTGGAGGGTGTGAATTCTGCGGTGATGAAGGTCGTTTACGCGGTCGCCTGAATCAAAAGGCTGCGGACGGAGTCGTGACCTCGCCGCCGATCACCTCCGTGTGAGACTGCGTGCTGATGGGTTTATTCTCTACGTGGAGAAAAATGAATTCAAAGTCCGCTCCTTCCTTTCATCCTCCAGCTTCTCTGTCAGCGCAGTGCATGATGGGAGTCGGCTCTCGGTTAGTCACGTACTTATTGTTCGCTGGGCCGTGATTCTGTAATTCTTCTTGTTGCGCCCCCCCATCGTGACGCTGGCAGCTCAAGCCTCGAGCGTAGTTGAGTTATATTGTGAATGTCAGGAAAAGGGAGGTCCTGACTCCGAGGAAGCTCCGCTGCCTGATTAAACATCTTCATCACCTTCAGCGGCTCAACACAGGAATCACACGGACGCTGCAATGACGCACACTTTCAGTTTCTGACCTAAAAGGAAATGAACCGTGGTCTCCTGTGATAACCCCCCCCCCCCGCCCAAAAAATAAAACAAACAAAAATAAAACCCATAATACAGAAAACTATATTAACACCACATGACTTCCTCCTCTGCTCTGGCTGAAGAGTCATATTTCCCGTGGCTGCTAGGGGGCGCTGTCATTGTTCTTAGAGGCTCGACTCTGTATCGATGGGCAGAAGACAGAGGGAGAAAGAAGGAGGGGGGAAAGAAAGAATGAAAGAGTGAAGGGAAGCACCCGGAAAGACAAAGAGAGGAATGAGGGACTGAAAGTGGAGGGAAATAAAGGAAATAATGAGAACAGGAAGTGAGGAGGAAGAGGAGGCACACGGCTGAAAACCACTAAACTGTTCTGTGATCAGTGTGTGTGTGTGTGTGTGTGTTTGTCTTTTGATCAGTCTGGTAACTGCCTACACACTCGTCTTTTCAGGCTTTTCATTTTCCACCACACACACTCACTCACACACACACACACACACACACACACACACACACACACACGTGGCAGGAGCTAGAAGCTTTAAGCTGTGCAGCCGCAGATCAACAACACAGAGATTACAGTGAAACACACACCATGTGTTCCAACACACACTGCAGCACAGGAAGTGATCCTGCAGCTGTGTGTGTGTGTGTGTGCGTGCGTGCGTGCGTGCGTGCGTGCGTGCGTGCGTGTGTGTGTCTGTGACGTTTGTTGTTCGTCATTGAAATATCTCAACATAATTCGGGGAAAAGTAAAGTCACCTTTAAACCTCAACACACCCTGCAGTCACACACACACACACACACACACACACAGGAATGAGGGTGCGTGAGAGGAAAACAGTGAAAACTTTCCTCAGAAACGTCCTGACGTGTTTTTTTTTTTTAACTTGTTGAATCTAGCCAGACGGAGGCTACGTGTTAGCTGCTCTGTTAGATACTGTGGTGTTTTCAGCTCAATGCTAACATCAGCATGCTAACATTCTCACAGTGACAATGCTAACAAGCTGAAGTTTAGCATTGGTGTGTACCCTGTTGACTGTCCTAGTTTAGTGTGTTAGCATGCTAACGTTTGCTAAACAGCAGTAAGCACACGGCGCAGCTGAGGCTGATGGGAGTGTCATCAGTTCTGCAGGTGTTGCACACGTTAACATGTTGACCTGATGGTGGCGCTGCATGAGCAGTCCGTGGATCAGCAGAGTTATCACAGTTCATCCAACAGCAGTGGAGACATTTCCGTCCAGACTGCTTCGGTGGACAGACGGACGGACGTGTCCTTCCACAGAGCCGAGCTGCTAGCGGCCACTTACTTTTTAAAAACACTGACGAACAACAGGAAACACAGTCACGTATTCATGTTGTCCTCACTGTCAACTTCCGGAACATCTTTTAATGTAGCACCGGCAGTGCTGTCCGCCTGTCTGTCCACCTGCCTGTCCGCCTGTCTGTCCGCCTGTCTGTCTGTCCACACAGACTTAGAGATTTCATTCCCTTCTGATGGAGCGAGATGATCACACTGCTCTGCTCTGCCTGGTCGCTGAGCACAGGAGCCCAGACGTCACCACCAATCATATCGTCACAGTTAGCGGAGGAGCAGGAAGAGTCCGGCGTTACTCACAGAACTTTAACTGCTTCCTGTTTCACCTTCACTGCTTCCTGTTTCTGTCGCTGTTTATTTCACAAGCAACTGGACAACAAGACAGAAAGTTCAGCAAAGTGTCTGACCTCTGCAGCACTGTGTGTGTGTGTGTGTGTGTGTGTGTGTGCGTGCGTGCGTGCGTGCGTGCGTGCGTGCGTGTGTGTGTGTGTGATGACCATATGGATGTAATGATACCCTGCATAACAAGCAGATAGGATTACACACACATGCATGCAATCATACTGTCACACTTGTATGCACGCATGCATAAACACACACACACACACACACACACAGGGAGGGCCAGCTCATGTCCTGCCCTCCCATTATCAAACCAACTTCTTGTTTCCTGTCACGCCTCCTCCTGATTGGCTGCTGGAGCCGCTCGTTAAAGCTCTTAATTCACGTGTTGGCGCGCGTCGTACAGCGCCGTGGTGACGGCACAGACCTCCTTTTGTTTTGGCGTGTGTTCATTTTGCGGTTGTCTGACGTGAAGAGATGCAGCGCCGTGGGAAGCGTCTGCTGAACATGTGACGCCATGAAGATCTGATCCAGGCGGATCCAGGAATCAGCTCCCGTCCACAACAGCCAACTCGAGCTGACCTCCTGGTTTTATGTCCTAAATGCATGTACACACACACTGTACAGGCTCTCTCTCTCTCTCTCTCTCTCTCTCTCTCTCTCACACACACACACACACACACACACACTGACACCATGTACAGTCTCTGTCTCTCTCTCTCTCTCTCTCTCACACACACACACACACACACACACACACACACACACAGTAAAATTCGTTTAGCACCGGCTGACTTCCTGCACAGTGTGTCATGTTTGATGTTTAAATTAAAGCCATCGATCAGAGTTTGACTCTTATTAAACCCCCCCCCCCCCCCCCCCCCCCCCCCCCCCCCCGGAGAAGAACTCTGTGTGTGTGTGTGTGTGTGTGTGTGTGTGTGTGTTACTGACGTTGTGGGGACTCACCTTCCTAACAGACATAGAAACATAAGGACTGTAAATCAGTAAAATATGAGAACATTTAAGGTCAAATCTGCAGGTAATGAATGGAAGTCAATGTGATGTCCCCGATACCTGACTCTGTGTGTGTGTGTGTGTGTGTGTGTGTGTGTGTGTGTGTGTGTGTGTGATGACCATATGTGTCAGATGTGATGTGTTCTGTGTTTGTCTTAATAGTTGTACAGTTTTTTAATCTTTCTTTGAACTGCAGTCGTGTTTTTTTACAAACTGGCGAGCTGTGTTTCCTGAAGTGTCCCTGAGTCCAGGTATTAATCTCTTTATCCAATCACGTCGCTCCATCCTCGCTGTGAACCACTGAGCCTTTCAATCATGATGCTATCACCTGTTACCAATCAGCCTGTTTACCTGTGGAATGATCCAAACAGGTGTTTTTGGAGCGTTCCACATCTTTCCCAGTCTTTAGTCGCTGCATCAGATTCAGAATCAGCAGATATTTACAGAAACCGGTTGAGTTTATGTGAGAACGGATCGGCAGGTTTTTGGGGGCTTATGCGGCGTCCCGGCTGTTCTGGACTCGTGTTGAAAGTGCAGCAGGAAGCTTTCAGGTCCAGCGTGGTACCCTTTGTTGCCTTGAGTCAAAGGTGACTTCTGTGACTCACACATGACCTCTGACCCCTGTTACCTGCTGAATCATCAAATATGGAAGCCTTTCTGTCACGACTTTCCCAGAATGCAATGTGACGTCTTCGAGCGCCTTGTTTTGTCCAATGAACAGTCTGAAACCCAGGTATGTCCAGACAGGACTGAGGACCATGTCAGACACAGAAGCAACAAAAGTTCAGAGACTCGCTGGTGCAGGCTGACGGACACCGAGGACGACTCCGTCAGTCCCCGTTCTTTATGAGGAAATCACGCAGGACGAGAAAGAGAGGAAACCACGTAACTCGTCATCACCTCGACACACAGCGAGTGCGAGCGTGCGTGTCCAGCGTCCACACGTTGTCTCACAGAACCGTCTGCTGTGTGACGGACACTCGTCCTGAACCCTGATCTCCCTCCACAGATCCGGTTTCCTCCCGGTTCACTCTGCAGGTGGAGCTCAGTTCAGTTTGTGCTGTGAAACAACTGTGTGTGTGTGTGTGTGTGTGTGTGTGTGTGTGTGTGTGTGTGTGTGTGTGTGTGTGAGGCTCACTGATGGAGCTCAGAGGAGGAGGATCTATCAGCACACTGACACTTTGTTTGTCTGCAGGTGAAACACAACGGTCTCAAACTGAAGATGAAGCATCCGACAGCAGGAGACATCACTGTCACTGGTCAGCACGCGCACGCACGCACGCACGCACACACACACACACACTCTTTGTCCTCTCTCTAACCCTTAACTTTCAGTTTTTGACACAAGTTTGTTAAATTATGTTTTCCAAGAAAATGGTGTTTGTCTGTGCATGGGGCGCTACACACACACACACACACGTCCACGGGGACTCTCCTGCTCAGTAGGTTTGATGGATCTCAGTGAGTTTCAGCTAAGAAGAAGCTGTTTGTCCACCGCTGTGTATTTACACTGTAATCTGTCTTGTGTGTGTGTGTGTGTGTGTGTGTGTGTCGGACCCAGCAGGGACACATTCATTATGAGCTCAGACAGGTAGTGTGTGTTGCGTTTGGTGTGCAGCCAGTCGACTCAGCGTGTTTTCTGTGCGTTCCAGAAGCTCCCTGACTCCACCTGAACTCCTCTTCTCCTCTAGTTTCTGTCTGACTGTCTCCGTCACCTGTCCTCACCTGTGGAGATGTCAGTGCAGTGAGAGTCACAGATCCTTGAGTTTGATGGTTTCTTGGATAAATGCCGAAACACTGCAGAGCTTCCTGATGCTCTGAGACTCTGGACAGTTATCATCTTAGATCTTCGTCATCCAGACAGATTAACATGACGGCGGGATCTGAAACCTGCTGTCATCGCCCAGGACGTCATTTTACGCTGATGAAGCTGCAGGATCTGGTCTGTAGACACTTAGCAGGAAAAGACGGAGACTGAAGCCTCCTCGGGGGGGCGCCGTACAGCTGAAGACGAGGGCGTAAACTGTCCAGGACAAGTTACTTTCAAAGTGTAATCTGTCACATATTCACTTGAAAGTAATACATTACTTTCCAGTGTTACTGTCTATGTAAAGTAATGTGTCCCATCACTGGTCACAGAGACAAGAAACACGTTCAGTGTGACATCACTTCCTGAGAAGATCAATATTTCTGATGTCCAATCAGAATAAACCTCCAGAAATCCACTTAGAAACCAGAGAAGAGTCTGCAGACCTGAGAATCTGTTCTTCAGTATCACAGTGATCCAGTGATCCGGTCTGTACGTCCATGTTTACAGTGCTAACAGGAGCCGCTAACAGGAGCCGCTAACAGGAGCCGCTAGCAGGAGCCGCTAACAGGAGCCGCTAGCAGGAGCCGCTAACAGGAGCTGCTAACAGGAGCCGTATAGATCCAAGCTGCTCTTCATCAATCAATCAAGATCAATCAAGAGTCTTTATTGTCATTGCACATGTCAATGAAATTTTCATTGCAACCCCCATGTTAGATGGTAAGAAAGATAAGACTAGAAAGAGTGAATAAAATTAAGATAACTACAATAAAATAAAATAAACCAACATGCAATAAAAAAAATATTCGTGAAGCAATTAAAAATATAACAGAATGAAAATATACTTAGGCAATAAAATATACTAAACAATAAAATATGGAAGTGAAATGTGCAAACAGAATAAAATATACAAGCAGAATAAAATATAAAATATACACAGTGAAATGTACCGACAGAATAAAATATGCCAATGAAACTGAAATGTGCTGATATACTAAAATGTACATAATTATAGTATATGTGTGTACATAAAAGTCAAGTACACAGAAGGTGCAGGTGGAGGTAGAGGTGTAGGTGTAGGTGTAAAGTGCAGTGTGCAGTGTTCACAGTTCACACAGTCTCTCACTCCAGTGGGGGGCTGCTGGGGGTGATAGCTCTAACAGCTCTGGGGAAGAATCTGTCCCTCAGTCTGTTAGTGGTGGTGCGGATGTTCCTGTACCGCTTTCCTGATGGAAGCGGTACAAACAGTCTGTGGCCCGGGTGGCTGGGGTCCGTGGCGATGGATCTCGCCCTCTTTCTGACCCGACCTTCATATATAGAGTCTAGGTCAGGGAGGGGGCAGCCCACGATGCCCTGTGCAGTTTTAACCACCCGTGCCAGTTGTTTCCTCTCCTGTGCCGTGCAGCTGCCATACCACACTGTCACACTGAGGCAGAGGATGTTTTCAATTGTGGCCCTGTAGAAATTGACGAGCAACCGAGAGGAGAGTCCAGCCCGTTTCAGCTTCCTGAGGAAGAAGAGCCTTTGTTGTGCCTTCTTCACCAGGCGGACCTCCTGAAGTCCACAATGACCTCCTTGGTCTTCCCTGTGTTCAGCACCAGGTTGTTGGCTGAACACCACTGGGTGAGCTGGTGTATCTCCTCTCTGTAGTGGGTCTCGTTGTTATCTGAGATGAGACCCACTACTGTAGTGTCGTCCGCAAACTTCACGACTGTGTTGGTGGGGTGGATGGCAGCACAGTCGTGAGTAAACAGGGTGAAGAGGGCCGGGCTGAGCACACAACCCTGTGGCGTGCCCGTGCTGAGGACCAGAGGGGATGATGTGATGTTCCCTATTCTCACCACCTGAGGCCTGTTGGTGAGAAAGTCTCTGATCCAGTGGCACAGAGACGCAGGCAGACCCACCGTGTGTAGCTTCAGCGCCAGCTTGTCTGGGATGACGGTGTTAAAAGCTGAGCTAAAGTCTACAAATAGCATCCTGACGTATCCAAATAGCATCCTCTGTGGACCGATTCCCTCTGTAAGCAAACTGAAGGCTGTCTAGGTCCGAGGGGATGAAGTCTCTGATGTACCTGAGAATAATCCGCTCAAAGCACTTCATGATTACCGGGGTCAGTGCAACAGGCCAGTAGTCATTCAGGCAGGTGATGGATGTCTTCTTCGGTACCGGAATGATGGTGGAGGACTTGAGGCACTCAGGAACCGTGGACAGCTGCAGGGACAGGTTGAAAATGTCCAGGAACACTCCTGCTAGCTGGTCAGCGCATGTCCTCAAAGTCTTGCCTGACACCTTATCCGGTCCTGCAGCTCTGCGGGTGTTGATCCTCCTCAGGGTGGATGACACCTGGTGCTGCTGCAGGACGAGGGGCTGGTGCTGCTCCTCCAGCCGGGGTAGGTGTGTGACTTCTCTGCTGCCTGATGTGTCGAAGCGGGCAAAGAAGCTGTTCAAGGTGTCAGGCAGGGCGGGGTCGTGGCTGGTGAGCTGAGTGTTCGGCTTGTTGTCCGTTATGGTTCTGATGCCTCTCCACATGCTCTGTGGGTTGTTGTTCTTGAAGTGATCTTCAATTTTGTTTTTGTACTGGAGCTTGGCCTGCTTGATTCCTTTCTTCAGCTCTGCTCGAGCCCTGCTATAAGCCAGCCTGTCTCCAGATCTGTAGGCAGTATCCCGGGCTTTCAGCAGGGACCGCACTGTGCTGTCCAGCCATGGTTTCTGGTTGGGAAACACTGTGATGGTCTTAACAGGGAGGACAGCATCAGTGCAGAACTGAACATAAGACAATACAGATGATGTGTACTCCTCAAGGTCTGCCTCTTCTCTGAACACAGTCCAGTCTGTCAGTTCGAAGCAGTCCTGAAGTGCAGAGGAGGCCTCCTCAGTCCATATCTGTACTGTCCTGGTGGTCGGCTTTGTTCTGCAGGCCAGAGGCTTGTAGGCAGGAATGAGTTTCACGGAGATGTGGTCTGACATGCCCACGTGTGGAGCTGCTACAGCCTTGTAAGCAGCAGGGATGTTGCAGTAAACTTGATCCAAAATGTTACTGTCTCTGGTAGGAAACTTTATGTACTTATGAAATTTGGGAAACACCGCCTTCAGTTCAACGTGATTAAAGTCCCCCGCCACAATCACGGCCGCCTCCGGGTTGTCGTTCATCTGCCCGCTGATCAGGCAGTACAGCTCCTCTAATGCTAACTTAGCATTAGCCCGCGGTGGGATGTAAGCGGCCACAATAACAATAGACGAGAGTTCTCTAACCAGCTTGAACGGTCGGCATTTCACCGCCAGGTATTCCAAATCAGGAGAGCAGAAGGTGCTGACGGTGCGTGTGGCTGTACACCAGGCATTGTGTACATACAGCGCCAAGCCTCCGCCTCTGCTCTTACCTGAAGCTGCAGTCCTGTCCGCCCGGAACAGAGAGCGCCCCGCTATCTCCACCGCTGCGTCCGGGATGTTGTCGTCCAGCCAGGTCTCTGTGACAACGGTAACACAGCTGTCCATCCGGCGAGAGACTATCCTTAGACGGACCTCGTCGATTTTGTTGGTGAAAGACCTGGCGTTGGTGAGGAAGAGACTGGGGAGAGCCGGTCTGTGAGGGTTAGCTTGTAGCCTAGCACGCACGCCGGCTCTCTTGCCCCGCTTTTGTTTACGGTGCCTCCTCCGTCTCCTTGGCAGCAGTGGGGGGATGGTGGTGGGCTCTGGGGTCCGTAGCAGCTCCGGTGGAATAAAGTCCAGTTTAGGGCGTGTGTGAAGTCCGAACTGTACTCCAAAGTTTCACAGTTCAGACCTGCTGTACTGTGTCAGAGCTTCCAGAAGAGAAGTAAAAGTGGAAACGAGTAAAAACAAACAAACAAAAACGTAAACACGGGAGCTACGAGCCGCTGCGTCTGCACGCGCCGCCATCTTGGACTCGAACTGTGGAAAAAGCTCAGAGATCCACCTGAAAACACAGAACTGAGGAGGACAACAGGAGGAGATTATATCTGTACTCCTCGCTGGGTTCACTGGTGGAGGATGGACATGTCCTGCCTGAGACAACTATGTTTCAACGCCAGGAACCGGATGGTGACACACCGCCAATAACCTGCCATAGCTTCCTCCGTTCTGGACCCTCCGTTTCTTCAGAGGTCGGCTCTGAAGACCGTTTGTCATTGGTCAACGGAGCAAAGTCAGGGGTCAAAGTTTAGCTGAACTCGACACTGATGTGACTGCAAAGAGTCAGGGTTTAAAGCTGTTTGGGCTCAATAGAGAGATGAAGAGAGACAGGAAGAGAGACAGAAGGAGAGGAAGAGAGACACAAAGAGAGGCTGAGAGACAGAAAGAGAGACACGAAGAGAGGCAGAGAGACAGGAAGAGAGGCAGAGAGACACAAAGAGAGGCAGAGAGACAGAAAGAGAGGCAGAGAGACACAAAGAGAGGCAGAGAGACAGAAAGAGAGGCAGAGAGACACAAAGAGAGGCAGAGAGGCAGAGAGACAGGAAGAGAGGCAGAGAGACAGGAAGAGAGGCAGAGAGACACAAAGAGAGGCTGAGAGACAGAAAGAGAGGCAGAGAGACACAAAGAGAGGCTGAGAGACAGAATGAGAGACACGAAGAGAGGCAGAGAGACAGGAAGAGAGGCAGAGAGACACAAAGAGAGGCTGAGAGACAGAAAGAGAGGCAGAGAGGCAGAGAGACACAAAGAGAGGCAGAGAGACAGAAAGAGAAGCAGAAAGAGAGGCAGAGAGACAGGAAGAGAGGCAGAGAGACAGGAAGAGAGGCAGAAAGAGAGGCAGAGAAACAGAAAGAGAGGCAGAAAGAGAGGCAGAGAAACAGAAAGAGAGGCAGAAAGAGAGGCAGAGAGACACAAAGAGAGGCTGAGAGACAGAAAGAGAAGCAGAAAGGGAGGCAGAGAGACAGGAAGAGAGGCAGAGAGACACAAAGAGAGGCTGAGAGACAGGAAGAGAGGCAGAGAGACACAAAGAGAGGCAGAGAGACAGAAAGAGAAGCAGAAAGAGAGGCAGAGAGACAGGAAGAGAGGCAGAGAGACAGGAAGAGAGGCAGAGAGACAGGAAGAGAGGCAGAGAGACAGAAAGAGAGGCAGAAAGAGAGGCAGAGAGACACAAAGAGAGGCTGAGAGACAGAAAGAGAGGCAGAAAGAGAGGCAGAGAGACACAAAGAGAGGCTGAGAGACAGGAAGAGAGGCAGAGAGACACAAAGAGAGGCTGAGAGACAGGAAGAGAGACAGAAAGAGAGGCAGAGAGACAAAAAGAGAGGCAGAGAGACAGAAAGAGAGGCAGAAAGAGAGGCAGAGAGACACAAAGAGAGGCTGAGAGACAGGAAGAGAGGCAGAGAGACACAAAGAGAGGCTGAGAGACAGGAAGAGAGGCAGAGAGACACAAAGAGAGACTGCATGCATGCGTGTGTGTATGTGTGTCAGTCTATTCGCCGTCTCAGCATCCTTTTCTTTGCCGTCCACTTTTCTGTTCTCTCCATCTCTGGTAAACAACACCAGACACGTGTGTGTGTGTGTGTGTGCGTGCGTGTGCATGTGTGTGTGTGTGTGCGTGTGCGTGTGTGTGTGTCTGTACCTTGGAGGTTAATTGAGTGTGAAAACGTGCCGCTCAGTCATTGGCCGGCCTCTCGGTGGCATTCCTCAGTTTGTGTGTGTGCGTTGTTTTAGAGCCAAGAGAAGAAGACGAGTGTGTCCGTCACCGAGGCGACAGCTGCCGTTATATAATTAGAAAAAACTTAAAACAGAGTGTGATGTGCTGACCTGGTGAAATAAACAAAGAGCTGCGAAACAAGTCTTCCACGCGGGCCTGAAACGCTTGTCCTGGTGGTGGCGCTGGAGAGGCGGCTGAGGAGACTGTCGAGCTAATTTCAACAGAAGCAATCTTTATTTAAACTGAGACGAACGACATGTACACGCTGTGCAGATGTGTGTTTCCTGCTGTTATTACAGACACTCCGCTCACCACGAACTCCAGCGCTAGGCATTATGGGAAACGGTGTTTGTTCAAAACCCTGCAGCCCTGAATCTCTGACGGACAGAACAGAACGAGTAAAGAAATGAGGATGAACAGACATGTTGCATAACCTCAGTCATGAATTATTTGCCCTGACACCCCTACCAACACACACACACACACACACACACACACTCCGCACCTGACACTTGTTGAATGTCACTGAAGGCGAAAACAAAACAGGTTGCTAATGGGGTGAAAATAGATGCACTGTTCACACACACACACACACACACACACACACACACAGGCACAGTCATGCAGAAAACCATGCAGGCTGACACACACACATTCATGTCCCCATGCACGTGTGGGCTCAGACACACACACACACACACACACACTGACTGTGAGAGTTCGGCTCATTAGTGCTGCTCTTTAAAAACCAGCTGATTGTTGTTTCCCAAAATAAACTGTTTGTTCCCTCAGCTCTCCGACTCTTTTCCTTCCCTCCTTCCCTCCTTCCTTCCTCTAAAACTGCTTGAACAGAGAGTAAAGACAGAAGTATGAAGTGATGTGTCAGGTGGACTCGTGTAGTTTGGTGTAATATTAAAACACCTGACTGACGAACAGGAAGCTGCTGTTCACATCCACCTGTTTCCTGTCACGTGTTCCGTTCGTGCTTCGAAAAACGCTAAAAGTGAAAAGCAAAAAAAAAAAAGAGGAGATAAAACGAGAGAATTAGAGGAGGAGGAGGAGGAGGAGGGGAAAGAGGGATGAAGAGAGAGGCGTCTTCATCACTGCTTCCTTTTATCATCATCATCTTCTCCCCGGGTCTTTAATGAGTCCCTTTGGCTCCATGTTACATGTATGTTTTATTATGTCTCACACACACTCACACACACACACACACACACACTCACACACACACTCACACACACACACACACACACACAGTCAGTGTTTCTGAAGTGAACACACCCTGAGCCTCAGGTTAACCTTGTGATGTTTTTCTCATCTTCAGGTCCGGCGGTTCGCTTCAGCAGTTTCACCCCCGACGAGCCGACGCCCCCTCCTGTGATTGGCCAGCACACTGTGCAGGTTCTGCGAGACACCTTGTCCTACAGTGATGACATCATCAAAACACTGCTGGATTCTGGCGTAGTGGCCCAGAATGAATTGTCCTGATTGGCTGAAAAAGCAGGTGTCCATCCTGCTGAGTCAACATTAGTGTTATACACCGCTGACTCAGCATTTTATTATTATTAGCATTATAATTAATATTGTTTTTCTGCTAACTCGCCGCTGAATTATAACCAAACACAGCCAACACGTTCGATCTGTGCTGAGAATAAAAACGCGCCATCGTTAAAAACTGGATCAAACAAAAAAAAGCTAAATTGCACTAAACAAGCGGGATTATTCGTGATCGGATCATCACACCGAATCAAGTTTACTGAAAACTGAAGAATCCGACTGTCTGCTGAAAATGAGCTGAAACTGATCTGCTGCTCTTTGAACTTTTCTTTAGAAAAACATGAAACAGAGAATAATCAGAATAAATCAAATCGTGCGTCTCCGCTCTGAAGGAACAGTTTGTACGAACTTTTCAATAAAACAATGTTTTTATTTTGTGAGTGAAGGATCAGAAACCTCTCGCAGACCTGATGATAATAAACTAATGACTAACAACCTCCTGATGAGTATTAAGTTACTTTGAAAATGTAATCTGTTACTAATTACTAGTTGCTTTTTCAGACGTGTTTCTCACTCATACGTCTGAGCAGATGTGTGCGGGCGCAGCCCTCAGCTGTGTCTCGCAGGCCACGATGAGTGTCTGCTGAATGTGTTTGTGTGTTTCTCGCCCTCTGTGTCGAGCTGCTGAACACTTGCTGCAGTTTGAAGTCAATATAATCTTGCAGAAATCCTGTTAGTGACGTGTTTGTTTCACGTGCATTGGTGCAGAACACAGGAGGGAAATTTAAGGTGTGTGTGAGCGTGACGACGTTTTAAATGTCAGTGTTAAAGAACTGCACGTGTAGCTTCTGTTCTGATGTTCGCTTCAGAGTCACAGTTTCTCACAGCAGAACTCCGTCAGTTGTCGGACGCACCGACGGGGGGAGAGTCATGCTTTGAGTCATGTGACCCACATTGATCGGTGCAGCTTTAAACCTTCGCTCAGCTTCTGCAGGGACTCTCTGCTGACTGATTCCCGAACTCGTCTGCAGACATTGTTCCGGGACACGAGCAGCTCAGCTTGTTTATGACGTGAATAATCCCAGATCATCGCTCAGAACACGGAGGCACATCAGAAATAAAAAACCAAACTCCCGGCGGGTCGATCCGTCCTGTCGTCCACGCTGAAGTCTCGTCCCTGCGGGGGGCGCCGCCGGAGCGTGTCGCTGATATCGCAGGAAGGCGTCGGTGGGAGGACGAGAGGCGGGTCGACAGCTTGATGGATTGCGAGGAAATCCTCTGGGACAAAGTGGACGAATCGAATCGACGTGATGAATTTAAGAAAATGTGACGCATCTGGACGGCGGCGAGGTCGTCAGGGGAGACGCAGACTGACGTGTTTGTTTGAGTTTTGGGGGAGGCTCCGGTGCGATTCATCACAAACCAGAGACTTCCTGTAGTCTCGCTGTCCGAACAGCAACGCGGCCGCTGCAGGATCACGTGTGGTTTTTCTGACAGAGCGCCGTCACATGACACCAAACGCTCTGCAGCGCCGCGTCTCACTGAGCGCCGCCGCGTTTCATCTTCCCGCATTGAAGCCGAGTGTGAAAACACTGTTGGACTCTGTAACCGGAGGCCCATTCGCCCTGATCCTGGACTGTAAGGCTACATGTGTCAGTCAGGAAAAAGGGTCACTGGAGGAATGTTCAGTGTGCGAGCTCGCTGGAGGGAAGGTGATCTTCATGGCGGTCAAAGCGCCGCGCAGTCCTCCTCCAGGCCGTCCCGGTTCTGGACTCTCCCGTTGAAGACACTCGCGTCATGTCTCGTGTTTTTGGGGCTTTTCAGGACCTGCGATGTGCTTTAACGCTCCGACAGCACACAGCAGAAACGAGCTAAGCTAACCGCTGGACAGCCTCAGCTTTGGTCTCGACTCTGGTTGTTTGTGTTCATCGGCGCTGGACGTGGTGAAGCAGTGACACACGTCACAGATGAATATTAAAAACATGGCGATGAAGATGAAGATGAGGTCAGTGACAAACGCGTGGTTTTGCTCAAATAACAACTAAACAAACGGTCATTTCATCCGTTTATTCCCTCCTTCCAGAGTTTCAGCCACATCATGGTCTTCATCAGTCTGGCTGAGACCTCCTGAGACGTCCTGACCTGAGGAAGAGGAGGAGGCCGAACAGCACAGGTGTTCTCCAAAAAGGCTGTTCATTATAACTACCTGGATGAATACATTTATATCCAGGTGGTGTTTTTTGGGCCAGTTTCTTGGGGCGTATACTCGTACTGAGGCTGTATTTCGGTACACTGAGGCCAGCAGCTCCTCTGGTGATTCGGTTCCTTTCATCTCAGACTCCAGCTGGCTCACGTTGGCTGTGGACACGACATGCGAGATCCTATTGGTCAAGTGTGAGGCGTCAATCAAAATGTGTGTATATGCTCAGAGGAGTTACAGCAGAGAAAAGTTCACCTGCCAGCTGACCTGAAATGATCAGACCGGATCGTCTTCGTCCATCAATCGATCCACGCGGCGCTGGTGTCGGCGGACGGGTGGAGAGCTGGACGCTGGTGGACTGTTTCAGGTTGTGGTTAAAGGGGAAATCTCCAGGAAGTGAATGTAAATCTGTGTAACGCCCCCTGAACTGATGGAAACACTGTGTGTGTGTGTGTGTGTGTGTGTGTGTTGGAGGTGATAGGGTGTGACTTCCTGCTCTGTGTCTCATCTCTCTGGAGGTGATGAGGGGAAGAGGCAGCATTCATCACACTTCATATACACACACACACACACACACACACTTGTATAGCAGCCATCATGTCTGTGACATCACCTGAACCTCACAGACATCCCATAGAAACAGTGTAAAGATGCTTCATCCTGCAGTCTGCCTCTGCTCTTCAGCATCACGCTGAGTCAAACATTAAAATCGCCTCTAAAGTTTTCAGAAAGTCTTAATTGCGACGTTTTAACGATCGTCTGTTGATGTCAGGAGAATGTTGGTGTACTTCAGTGTATTTCGGTGTATTTCAGTGTATTTCGGTGTATTTCAGTGTATTTCGGTGTATTTCAGTGTAGTTCAGTGTATTTTGGTGTTTTTCAGTGTATTTCGGTGTATTTCAGTGTATTTCGGTGTATTTTGGTGTATTTTGGTGTATTTTGGTGTTTTTCAGTGTATTTCAGTGTATTTTGGTGTTTTTCAGTGTAGTTCAGTGTATTTCGGTGTATTTCGGTGTATTTCGGTGTATTTCAGTTGGCGGTGTGACCAAACTCATCTGGTGCTGAATGTGGGAAAGACAGAGGAGATGATGTTTGACCCGAAGTCCGTCGGGGGCCACAGTCCGGTCGTCATTAACAACCAACACATGGGTCAGGTGGGTTCATGCAGGTGTCTGGGGGTCCACGCTCAGCTGAGGGTGCATGTTGGAAGCCTCTGCTCCAAACTCCACCAGCGTCTCTACTTTCTACGCAGACTGAGGGTGTGTGGAGTGGAGCAGAGGATCGTGTTGCATCATCAGATACGGCATCGCGGCCCGGTACGGTGACCTGACCGTGCAGTCGGGGTCACAGATTGCCGGTCTGGTGCGGACCGCCGTGAAGATTACAGGGGTCAGGAACCAGCCTCCCCTCCAGCTGCTTTATGAGCAGTCCGTCACCAGACTGGCACAGAAAATTGTGTCTGACCCGACTCACATTTTACACCACGAGGTCCAGGGGTCACGGCTGTGAGGTTGAGGCGGTTGTTCCCTCTTCAGTCCTCACGTCGCTCTGGAAGCTACCTGGACGGCGGCTGGTGTCGTCCTCATCGGCAGCATCAGGTGTAGATCTGACACGCAGGTGCTGCTTCGTCACGTTGCTGCGACAGGAAGCTAACGTTTTCATCACGTGCCTGTGTTTGTTCATGGTAACAGTGGACGGCAGCGCCATCGTGAGGCCAAACAGGAAAACACAGCGTTACCTGCTTTCAGTGGCGTCCAGCACACCTGGAATAAACCTGTGACACTGCAGGTCTCTGATGAGAGAAACCTCTCACAGGAAAACTAAGCTCTTTATCCCGTCTGACGCTCTGACGGCAGGACGGAGTCACAGACGGAGAGGTGGAGGAGCAGGTAGCTGACGGAGTAACTCCTGAGAGGCTAAAACTGAGCAGTGGATTCGAGGATTAACCTTCACACGGCTGTTCCTGTAAACTGATGTTCCTACAGTGTGAAGACTCGAAGGGACGAACAAAACACAAAGAACAATGTAGTCTGAAATATCAGAACCAAGAGGCTGAGAGTAAACCGTGACCAGACCAGAATCTGGATAAGGATGTCCACATACTTTTGGCCAAACTCTCTATTCTAGCTTCATGAGTTCTGCTCGTGTTTCGCTGTCAAAATCAACCAGATCTAAAGATTTACTGAAAAAACTAATGAGCTCAGACCGAACCAGGACTAACAGAGTCCACCAGAGTCCACACAGAGAAATCTGACCAAGGAGACTGTTGTGTCCTGTTTCATAGAGGAGAACAGGAAGCTCTGTCTTTCTGTCTGTCTGTCTCTCTCTCTCTCTCTCTCTCTCTCTCTCTCTCTGTTCTCGTCATGCTCGGCCGCCCAGTTGGCTGCCTCTGTGTTGAACTCGGTGTGTGTGAGAGAGAAATTCGGATGTACGTAACTCACCAGCTCTTTAAGTGTCCCTTATTCCCCGACATCTGGTTTGTGTGTGAGTATGTGAGTGTGTGTGCGTGTGTGTGTGTGTGTGTGCAGGAAGCTAAAGGGTTTTCGTCCAGCTTAATGTTGAACACAGACACAGTTATATGAGAGAGACAGAGACTAATATAACGTTTGGACACTGAGGTCAAAGTCTGATTTCACTTCAGTGGAGACGACTGATGCTCTTATTCTGAAGGGTTATATTATCCCGACTGTAGCAGCAGCGTGTTCACCTGTGAAGCAGCTCAGCGCCTCACACGAACCAATCAGACTGAATATCTTTAAAATGTATTTTAAACGCAGCGGTTGTTGTCAGTGCCGATGACGCCGTCCTGATCCCTGTCCTGCGCTCCAGAGGATAAACCCTGAGATGCAACCTTCACGAGAGTTTGCACTGAGGTTTGTTATCATCTGCAGTTATACGCAGAGGAGAATGGGTTACATCCGTAACCATGGAAACTACTGCGGTTTTATCTCATACGGCGCGTTTTGTTCGCATGCAAAGACTCGACTCTGAAGAGTTCAGACACGTCGCTGGACGTCCGATCGCTGTCCGATCGCCGTCCCAGAGGAGGAACTGAGGTCATCCAACATGGCCGCGCAAGGAGGGGAGCGAGGGGGCGGAGTTACATCACCTGATGATCTTTCACACTGTCTCAGTTACGTGATGACAGAGGATGAGACGTTCAGGGACGACACGGTGAACTCAACCACCCTGCCGGATTATTCTGAATCAGATCTCATTACACTGAGTGACAATGATGAGAGGCAGACACACACACACACACACACACACACACACACACACACACACACACACACACACACACTCGGGGCTCGGGACTCCCTCATATGACATCCAGCGGGAGTTTCTTTGGAAACCACTTCCTGATGTGGGCCGGATGGAGAGAGAGAAGCAGAGAGAGAGAGAGGCGCTGTGCAGCTGCAGCAGCTGGATTTGACATTAAAGCAGCCACGACCCACAATGCATTGCTCTGCATGCCGGTAGCGTATAAGACGACAGCCTTCGCTCGTACACACACACACCTGTCGCCTCCTGTCTGGACAGGATGTGTACTCTCGGTTGCCATGGCAGCGGCGGCGCACTCGTCTTTTTTCCTCTTCCTCTCGCTCCGTTCTTCTTTCCGTCAGAGGAAACGAGACGAAGATGGATTCAGCAGAGACGGCGAGCTCTCGCTCGCTCTGGTCATCAAACCGGCCTCATTCAGAAACAACCAGCAACATTATCAACCTCTAACCTGCAGTTCACAGAAGCAGAGGCTGGACATTCAATCATGGCCGTCAGGGTTAGGGTCAGGGTTAGAGCGTAACACCTGACTGTACTTCCACAATGTACCTCATTACTTTCTCAAATGAAATCACTTTAAATGGGCTCGTCACCTGTTCTTTTGTCTTACCTGAACACACAGACGCAGTGATGTCACATCAGCTTTGATGTGACATCACTCGATCGGTTCGGGCGACGTCAGCGTCTTCTTCGTCGCAGTGATTTTCACGTTTCTAGTAAAAACTGATGGAATTATTTCTGAACTCCTGCAGCAGAGCTCAGTTCACGTGGACATCCAGCATCATGTGAAGCTGTCTGACCAAGACAACACAAGGTAGATTACAGGTAGGAACACGAGTCATTGCTGCTCTCTGGTGGTCGGGAGTACTAATGACTCCTGTCACTGCAGTGATTGATACAGTTTGACATTTGTCTAATCCCAAACTGTCCCACAGCGGCACCAACATAATACATCCATTAACGAGAGAACTTCAGATGTTTAAATGTTACTTTCCCTAGTAACTAGTTACTTTTATATGCAGCAATTTGTGAAGTAACTCAATTACTTTTGACAGAGCTGTAACTAAACACTAATTTTCAGTAAGTTACAACACAGATAAAACATAAATAAAAACAGAAGGTAATGATTTACAAATCCTATTTGAACTGACTACAGTTCAAAGACATTTATCTGGTTTCACTCTGCTGGTAGAGCGGCAACAGTGTTCTGACGAGTCCCTGTAGTGATCGCCTTCATACAACGGAGTGTTGGTTTTTAATGCAACGGTCAGGTGGCAATCAGGTGACAGTCAGGTGGCAGTCAGTTGGCAGCCAGGTGGCAGTCATGTGACAGGTGGCAGTCAGTTGGCAGCCAGGTGGCAGTCATGTGACAGTCAGGTGACATCCAGGTGGCAGTCATGTGACAGTCAGGTGACAGCCAGGTGGCAGTCATGTGACAGTCAGGTGGCAGTCAGTTGGCAGCCAGGTGGCAGTCATGTGACAGTCAGGTGACAGCCAGGTGGCAGTCATGTGACAGTCAGGTGACAGCCAGGTGACAGTCAGGTGACAGCCAGGTGGCAGTCATGTGACAGTCAGGTGGCAGCCAGGTGGCAGTCATGTGACAGTCAGGTGACAGCCAGGTGGCAGTCATGTGACAGGCAGGTGGCAGCCAGTTGGCAGTCAGGTGACATTCAGGTGACAGCCAGGTGGCAGTCATGTGACAGTCAGGTGACAGTCAGGTGGCAGTCATGTGACAGTCAGGTGACAGCCAGGTGGCAGTCATGCAACGGTCAGGTGGCAATCAGGTGACAGCCAGGTGGCAGCCGGTTGGCAGCCAGGTGACATTCAGGTGACAGCCAGATGGCAGTCTAGTGGCAGCCGGTTGGCAGTGAGATGGCAGCCAGGTGACACTCAGGTGACAGTCAGGTGGCAGCTAGGTAGCAGTCAGGTGGCAGCCAGGTGGCATTCAGGTGGCAGTCAGGTGACAGCCAGGTGGCAGTCAGGTGGCAATCAAGTGACAGTCAGATGACAGCCAGGTGGCAGTCAGGTGACAGCCAGACACAAATATTGTCTTTGCTGTGTGTTTATGTGAACATGCAGAATCACTGCAGGTTCGTTCACAAAGTGAGGACTCTCCAGTATCTGTTCACACTGGTCCCAGTGGACCAGAAGCAGGGGTGACGTCGCCCACCAGGTGTTGAACCTGTCAGACGTGAGAGCAGGAGGGAAGATGACAAAACAGACAGGAAGAGAAAAGAGGGATACTGGAAAACAAAGGCGAGTTATGAGTAACCCACCTGTTTCCTCACAGAGCAGCTTTGTGTGTCGGCTGTGAAACAGCTCAGCGGCCTCCAGCTGCTAAAATTAAAGTCTGATTCTCCTCAAACTGCTTCAGTTTCAACATGAGAGCCTGCAGCCGCCGTCTGAGAGCACGACCACGTCTTCACCCTCAGTGATTGATAGCATGCAGTAAAACCACGTCAGGGGTGTTTTTATGAAGACTCAATGAAAACCTTTTACAGCGTGGTGGATTTTATAGATGAGGAACTGATAAAGTTCAGTCATTCAGGTCACGAAAAAGAAAAACACATCAAAGATTTTTTTAAAAGAAAGAAGCTTTGGAAACAGATTTTGAAATAAAAATGTCATGAAACTATTCATCACGAAGCTCTGTAGTGTTCATGTCATTTTCACAGGAAGAAAGATTAAATGCATGTAGTATTGTCTGTTGCCGAGTGTTTGTGGAACTTTGCCAGGTTTATGTAACTGCTTTATAAAGCAACTGTATACAGAACGGTCCATGTTGAGCTCAGCAGCGCCCCCCGTAGCTGCTCTAATAACTGTTGAACCACGACCTCGTCACGCTTACCGCTTTAACACAAGCGTCAAAAAGCAGCGTCGAAGCTGCAAAAACCTCCACCAGCATAACAACATTAAATCCATCAGAAACTGTTTGTTCGCATCTGTTTTATTTTGTTGATTAAAACTGTGAAAACGACTAATTAAGGTGTTTCAGACCATAAAAATGAAGGCTGACAGTGGAAGAAACTACTGCAGAGTAAAAAAGGACAGAATAAACTGGTGGTTAATGTGATGTGCTAATAGCATGCTAACTGTTAGCATTGCAGGAAGCTACATGTTAGTTAAGCATCGTGTTAGCATCACATATGTTTTGTAGTACGTTAGGTGTTAATTGACAACCATTAATTAGAGGCAAATTCTCTACAAGCAAACACAACACTGAACATGTTCCCAGCTGACAATAGTTCAGATGCTGAGAGACGCTCGGTCTGTCTTTAGGAACCGGTCTGACCTCCACTGAGATCCAGACTCTAAACTGGTCTATAAGAACTAAATGAACGCTATGAGACTTTATTTATTTTCCGCTCTTCATCGTGTATTTAAGTTTTTACTGTCTCTTCTGTCAAACTGAATCAGATTATCAGTATTTCTGGACTCAATCCTGCTGATCCAGGTTCAGCTGGTTCACATGAGTTAAGAAAATCCTCCAATCACAGACTCTCTTTTCTTTCTTTTCTTCTCCCGACCCCAACGTCTCGGTTTGAGCTCTGACACCGAATCAGAAGCGCCGTTCTTCTATCAACGGATGCTGAGGTCACGACCTTTGTGAGCCTGGCCGGGGTGTCTCTCCCCGCTGAGGACGGTCACGTTTCTGCTCGTCCTCTCCAACTCTGCTGGGACACAAACTGAGACACACGTCCTCACCATTTACTGTGTCACAGTCGGATCACTGACCAGGAATCAGATTCAGATGCTGCTTCCATTGAGAACTTGTTGAAGTTTTTCTCTTATCACAACTTGCATGAATCAATGCATTAAACTTGTTTGGGACTGAACCAGAGAGCAGCTTTTCAGTCCCTGAAAACCGTGTAGGGACAATGATGTCCACCAGTCCCATCCGTCACAGATATGTCAGATGGACTGTCAGCGATGGTTCGTCAGTGCTCTCAGTCACACACTCATGTTCCTCTCAGGATGAGCTGTGATAAAGTTGGTGGTGTTAGTGTTTGAGCACATGACCCCCCAGAACATGATCGACACACATGAAACAAATTAGAGGGAGAACAAGTGAATGGACGAGGGAGGGGAGGGAGAGGTGGGAGAATGTGAGCAGAGGGTCATTTTGGGTAAACTGGGCCTCACACCATTCAAAGAAAACAACAGAGAGGCGACAGACGTTCACACAGACAGGACATGAACCGGGCCAGGACGTCTGACTGTGGACGGCCTCTCTGAGACAGAAATATACCAGTTAGAAATGAAACGTGGCTCGTATCAGGTGAGCTCTGATGTTTACGTCAGAGACAAACACGTGAATTTAAAGTTGACTTGGCCAGCGAGGTTCATGAAACCTCTCGTGACCCGACATGTGTCGATCCGCGAGGCGTTCGGCGGCCTCGGTTGACTTGGACCCATTGTATGGCCATGTTTACACTGCAGGTCCTCAATGGCCCAAAACCCAGAAAAAAGATGTCAGATTTAGCTCACAGGAGCCCAGCGACAGAAACAATGTCGCCTCCGGCCTGAACTGAGCCAAAGGAAACGGGACACAAAGATGTTATTCATTCCAAAACCGGTTTTAAACTTCTGCTGCTCTCCGTCAAGTTATTCTAAATGATTTCAACATACCAGAATACACCGATGTATTCTTCTCATGCACATTAACCAGTGATGTATGTAAGGGGTAATGCCCGACGAGGTGTCCATTTTCAGAAATGAATGGACGATGCAAAGTCCATTAATTTCTGATAATGGACACCGCGAAGGGCATTACCCCGCTTATACCATGGTCACTTACGAAAAAAAAAATTTAATCAGTTATGAATACCTTAATGTTGTTTTTTTACCGTTAAAGTTTTTCTCAAGAAGCGGCTGAGCGGACTATTTAATATCTCTCGTTGTGACGCGTTGCCAAGGTAACCAGCTCTGGCCACAGAACCTGCAGCTCAGTCGGCCGCAGCTCTTATATTAGGCCTGATCAGTGGAGGGAAGTGAGATGATTGCTTAACGTTATGTTACGTTACAAAGTATCATTTCAGAGGACAAGTGCACCT
>NC_055677.1:897500-907500 GCF_017976325.1 Chelmon rostratus
GTTCATCACGACACACGCTACGACACACGCTACGACACACATGATTACACACATGTTCAGCTGATGGTTCATCAAACTCACTGTATGTTTTTTTTATTCCACTGATGTGATGAAGGTGGAACTGCAGGTGGAGTCAGCTAACAGGTGGAGGCAGCTAACAGGTGGAGGCAGCTAACCGGTGGAGGCAGCTAACTGCAGATGGAGTCAGCTAACAGGTGGAGTTAGCTAACAGGAGGAGTCAGCTAACAGGTGGAGTCAGCTAACTGCAGGAAGAGTCAGCTAACAGGTGGAGTCAGCTAACAGGTGGAGGCAGCTAACTGCAGGAGGAGTCAGCTAACAGGTGGAGTCAGCTAACAGGAGGAGTCAGCTAACAGGTGGAGGCAGCTAACTGCAGGTGGAGTCAGCTAACAGGTGGAGGCAGCTAACTGCAGGTGGAGTCAGCTAACAGGAGGAGTCAGCTAACAGGTGGAGGCAGCTAACTGCAGGAAGAGTCAGCTAACAGGTGGAGGCAGCTAACAGGTGGAGGCAGCTAACAGGTGGAGTCAGCTAACAGGTGGAGGCAGCTAACTGCAGGAGGAGGCAGCTAACTGCAGGAGGAGTCAGCTAACAGGAGGAGGCAGCTAACAGGAGGAGGCAGCTAACATCAGGACGCGTTTGCCTCGACTGATAAACGATATTTTATGAAACACACCTGTGTGTCTCATGTCTCATGTCTCATGTCACGTCACAGCAGCCTCTGACTCTGGATTTATCTGGTTTGAGAGCTGGATTCTTTGCACCCTGTAAGAAGGAATGAGTTTGTGGAACCTATCGATAGATTGATTGATGAGGTCGGTTTGGGAGTTATCCTGTCAGCTTCCGTGAATCGAGCGCTGGCTGCGGCCTCTCAGGAGCCTGAAGCTCGTGGACCTGTTTAACCTGGAGGACTCGGACTGGTCGCTGCTGTGGTTCATCTCCTGAGTCGGATGCTTCCATCCTTCATTTTCCTTCTTACAAGCAGCAGAAGCTGTTTTCTCGTGGTGGTGATGGCGGCCGGGCAGCGTCCTGTCAGGCCTCCGCGTGCGTGAACAAAGGGTTAATCTGACCCGCCGAGCCAATGGCCAGCCAGAATCCACTGTCAGATCATCTCCGGTCGAACGATGAGGCTGAAAAC
Organism: Chelmon rostratus; assembly: GCF_017976325.1. Taxonomy (NCBI): domain Eukaryota; kingdom Metazoa; phylum Chordata; class Actinopteri; order Chaetodontiformes; family Chaetodontidae; genus Chelmon; species Chelmon rostratus. Next base: position 898,654 of record NC_055677.1, read on the forward strand.
GAGACGTTCGGCCCGATGGATAAATCCCCGTCTTGACTGTGAGGGAGCCTGGAGGGACGACTGAGGGAGGCTCAGCTCCTCTTTGTTTGGGAGGGAGAGGCCCGCTGGAGCTCGCCACTCTCCTGTTTATGAAACGCAGATGTGGAGGGTGAATCTCTGAATCACATGAGGTCAACGGAGTGCAGACGGAGGAGCGGTGCAGTCAGATGTTTTCTCTGGAATCGACGGGGGAATCCCCAAAACGCCCAAATGAAAAATGGCTGCCAAACAAAGCGAACATCATTTACGGTTTGTATGAATCAAAGACAGTTATCCCGCCTTCCAGCGAGGGTGCGACATGATGCCTCCATCAATGACGGCGTCACAGATTCAGTTTAATATCGTGAATGAAGTCAGACGCGGTCAGATTCTTCATGACAGGAAACAGGAAACAGGAAGAGCGTTCAGTTATTCAGTGATTCGCCGTGTTTGTCACCATGTTTGAGCCGCTCGTCGGTTTATTTCTGCCGCAGAAGCAGGAGAATCTGTTCCTCCTGGAGTCAGGTGATCGCTCTGGTTCCACTCGGCGCCGTGAATATGAGTCCTGAAGACGCACAAAACTCATTCATTCAGGACTGTGGAGACATCCTTCTGATTGACATCTTTGACAGCCAATGAGAGCGAAGCTTTAGGCAGCTGGAGGCTCTGAGGAGGCTGAGAGTCCTCACACACACACACACACACACACACACACACACGTTCATGCTAACACACAGTATGAATGAACACACACAGGCTGCTCAGTGTGTCCTATTGGCTGAGGTGTGGACAGGTGAGCTCTGGAGAATAAATCAGCCGAGGCCTCTAATTGGCTGGTTGTAGACCTGAGAGGCTCCCTAATTGGTCAGTTATAAATCCTAACTGTCAACAAGTCGTGCCTCGAAGAGAAGAACGATCAGGGCTGTAAAATCAGCACAAACACACACACACACACACACACACACACACACACAAACAAACACTAATGTGATGAACAAGGTCTGACATTTCATAGGTGTGTGTGTGTGTGTGTGTGTGTGTGTGTGTGTGTGTGTGTGTGTGTGTGTGTTACTCTCCTGGAGGGTGGGTGGGTACTTGGGGGCGGTCAAACTGTCACCACCTGTCTATCACACGTCCTAGTCACCTCCACACACACACACACACACACTTCCTCTGGGCACACATGCTGTAAATGAATCATCGCGGCTGCAGAAACATTATTTTACACCCACGTAAACACAAACATTTTCCACTCTCTCACACACACACACACACACACACACACACACACACACTCTCACTCTCACAGGTGTGTAGGTGTTAATGAGCGATGCAGAGCTGACACTGTGAAACGAGGTCTAAACAGAGAGACGTCCTCGTCGCTCGCACGGCGTCGACAGCTGTCGGCGGGCTCATTTACAGTCGGTAAACACAGCAGATTGACCACTTCAGCGGCCGCGACGGAGGTCGACTGCGCCCCGAGACCAGCTGACGAGTGTCTGCTGGGATCAGGAGAACAGAGCCAGACTGTTTAGTCCCCGAAACCAGGAGGGACCACGACAGTCTGGGACGAGCAGCCAGGGATCAGTGGCGTCTTCAGACCTCCAGTCTGGTGTTATTCTGTGTTTTCGTTCCTGTCAACAAATCCGAAGTGTGTTCGTGCACCGCTCAGCGCCGTCCAACTTCCTGTCTGTGGCTCTCAGCTCAAAGCCCATTGGTCACCACACCGTCTGTGGCACCTGTGGCCACACCCAGCAGTGATGTCACAGCGTACTGACACACCTGGAGGGCACCTGCGCATCACGACTGGAGGTCGAGACTTCAGATGCTGTCAAACTGCTCTGTGATCAGCGAGCGGGCCGAGCTGCTGGTTTCAATCCGTGCATGTGAGCCTCTGAGCAAGGCAGCGCGCCCTGAAAGAGAGAAGCCTCTGCACTGACCTGAGCGCAGCGCAGCGCAGCGCAGCGCGGCGTCATGCTGCTGAGTCACCCCGGGGAGAGCTGAAGTGTGTGTTGATGAGCCTTACATAAAGAGCAGGGGGGAAGTTGTTTTCAGCGTCCTGTAGGTGGCGCTCAGACGAGCGTGTGCGGCGTTTGTGAAGGCGGCGGAGAAGCTCGGCTCGCGTTGTGATTGGTTGGCAGACCTCGCAGAGCAGCAGCTGTTCCTAATAAACTGGACGCTCAGCTCAGAAACATGTTGGTGTTTTATTACTCTGTAAGACCGAGTACGACCAACGCGTCCAACAGGCCGACGGACGAGGATGGGATTGTTCTTCGTCTTCGTGTCTTTTCTTCTCTTCCTCCACTTCTCCTCCGTCGCTTCCGTTCCAAACCTTCTCTCTCTGTTTCCTGTTCGCCAGGACTTTTTTCCTCCTCGTACAGCCTCGTTTTCTCTGACGCCACTTCCTAATGACAGCACCTCTGGATGTGTGTGTGTGTGTGTGTGTGTGTGTGTGTGTGTGTGTGTGTGTGTGTGATCTGGATGAGGCCTTTTGTCTGTGGCGGCTGTCAGTTCCGATGTGTTTCCCAGACCTGAAACACACACACACACACACATGCACACATGCACATGCACACACACACACACACATGCACACACACACACACACACACACACACAGAACACGAGAGAGTCAGAGAGAAGTGACTCAGCTCTCCCAGTGGTCTCATACACTTTCATTACTGGGTTTACACACACGCACACACACACACACGCACACACTCACACACACACACACTCACACACACACACACACACACACACACACACACACACTCATTCATAGCTCACTGTCTTTCATTCCTTCACTCTTTCACTTTGTATTTTTTCTCTCCAAACTTCTCATGAGTTTTAAAGTAGCGGTCTTCTGGTTTTATCATATTAAGAACATACTGGGAACACTGGGAACACTGGGAACACCGGCTGCAATGAACGATGGGTAATGATGACGAGGCGTGATGATTGGTCGGCCGGCAGACGGACGTCCCTCTGACGTGACGTGGATGCTGGAGCTCAGTCCGTCCTGAAAGCTTCCTGCTGGACGCTGACGATGTCCACGTGTCCTCTTCATGAAGTGAGGGATTAAAGCAAAGCTCTGTTTGTCCTCTCCGGGCACCTGTCCTGTAAACAACTGGAGTAGTTTACATATCTCTTACTTTCACTGCTGCTCTCTGTCTGTCCTCTTCATCGCTCTCCTCTCTGCTGCTCTCTGTCTGCCTGTTTCTGTCTGTCTGTCTGTCTCTCTGTCTGTCTGTCCCTCTGTCTGTCTGTCTCTCTGTCTGTCTCTCTGTCTGTCTGTCTCTCTGTCTGTCTGTCTGTCTGTCTGTCTGTTTCTTTCTGTCTGTCCGTCTGTCTGTCCCTCTGTCTGTCTGTCCCTCTGTCTGTCTGTCTGTCTGTCTCTTCCTGAATTGGAAACCATCTGTTTGTGTTCAGTTGAAGATGGATTGGAGATCACAGAGTGGGACTCTGGAGCTCACTCTCTTCTTCTTCTTCTGTTTGTAATAATAGTCGGCGTGCACCACCCCAGACAGACAGGCAGACAGACAGAGAGACAGACAGACAGAAACAGACAGACAGACAGACAGACAGACAGACAGACAGGTTGTTTCCTGAAATGCAAACGTTGCTGATTTAGCAGCAGGCCCTTAAATCTGAAATGTGACAGGTGTCCATGAACGCACCGGCGTTAGGATAAAGACACACCTGGACCGTCTGACAGTGAGGTGTGTCTGTGTTGACCGTGATGGACGATCTCTGCAGCAGCTTTCTGTCTCTACAGGTTGGTTTCCACGAGTGGCTGGAATATTTCTGGATGGACTGAAAGAAACAGGGCAGAGTCCTCAAAGAGAGTTTGGAGGTTGGACCCTGGATTTTGACGTGAATATCTGATCAAATACTGTGACAACATCGAGAAACATGCAGGATTCACCTCAGCTCCCTGCCGTCCTGTAAAAGCACTTTGATTTGAGGGATCGTTGTGTTCACTGTTTTGAACGAGCTGCAGTCAGAGGATCTGATTCTGGAAACAAACTGAGGATTGTGTTTCCATCCTCTGCAGGAATCCCCCCAAACAACAGAGCTGGAAACTTTCTGCAGCTGGAAGCTCTCCCACCAGGAAGCAACAAAACGGAGCTCTGCAGAGACCATCACGGTGTGTGTGCATGTGTGTGTGTGTGTGTGTGTGTGTGTGTGTGTGTGCACTGCATGCTATAGTTACTCCACATTAACTCCAGTCTCTCTGTGAGACGCTGAAGGGTCAGACGGGACGTTTCACCTCACTTCACCCGACTGACGTTGATCTAAAAACTACAGAAAAATAACAATAGCAGTCAGCGTGATGACATCATCAGGTCGGGTGACATCACACCAGCAGGTCTGATGACACGCTCAAGGATAATGTGGAGTATAATGTATAATTTATCCACTTGGATTCGTGCCGGTGTCTGTTTGGTGCCTGTAACGTCTCTCGGGTTGGTGTGTTCAAGGACTGTTCGACATTTGAGATTTTAGTTGGTTTGACAGGAAACATTTTTCATGCAGAAGAGGAAAACAGGAAATGATCAATAAAGTGTGGATAGAAGAGGAGGGAAGGGGTGTAGGAAAGGAAAGGAAAGGAAAGGAAAGGAGGAATTTAGGAGAGGAGAGAAAAAACAAAAGGACTGAGAAAGGAAGGCAGGAGGGGAGGAAAAATGGAGGCAAGAGAAGGAGGACATAAAACAAGGAGAGGAGCTGATAAAAAAGGAAGTTAAGGAAGGATAGAGGGGGAAAATGAAGTGGAAAGAAGGAGTTAGGAGAGGAGTGGAGGAAAGCAAAGGAGATGAAAGAGGAGGACGAGAGGAAAGAAGAAGAACATGGACATGAGAGCAGGAGAGAGGAGAGTGTCGGGAGGAGAAAGGGAGTGAAGGAAAGGAGTAAAGAAGCTTGAGGGAGGAAGGGGAAGGGGAAGGGGGGGTGCAGAGGAGTGTAAGGAGGGATGAGGAGAGAAAAGGAAGGTGTATGGAGAGGACAAAGAAATGTAAAGGAGGAGGAGGTGAAAGGAGGACTGTCATATTTGTGGTCCGGTGAGACACTTCAGCACTTCCTGTGACTCGACTGTGGGAAGAGAGAGGGAGGCGACCCTGCAGGGGGAGGACCTGAGAGACTCCAGTCTAGACACAGTTAATACCAGGGATTAACACACACATACACACTCACACACACATATACACATATACACACACACACACACATACACACATATACACACTCACGCACACACGTACGCACATACACACTCACACTCACATACACATACACACACATACACTCACACATACACACAAACACATAGACACACAGATAAGAACTACAGCAGCAGGTGAAAGCCTGAGCGATGGCTGACAGGACGTGATTACAGCGTTGTTTCGTCTTCTCTTGAACGTTTTGGTTGCACGTGCACGCCTTTGTCTTGTCTTTCCTCTTGTCTCTGTTCATGAAGTCCATTCAGAGGTGGTCTACAGTTTTGCTCGTGGACCGTCTACGGCCGTCGACCTAAACTTTAGGGTCGGGAATCTCTAATCAACCATCCAGTCATTAGAATTAGATTAATAATGTTCATCGGAGCTCCCAAACCCTAATCAGTGATCATGATCATGCTAACGACCAATCACGTGACTAACAAACAGCAGACACACTCAGAGAGCAGCTGCTGGACACAGAGCAGCATTTAGCAGCTAAAGAGCTGGAGGAGACCAAACACAGAGCTAAAAGCGAGAGAATACTGGACTGACATTCATCAGGGGACACAAACACCATCAGGTTGTTCTTCAGCCACAGCGACTTCACCTCTGATGATGTCAGGTGTGTCTGTCAGCCTGTTGTCGAGTCTTTCTGCCCCCTGCTGGTCAAAGAGTGAAGTGAAGGAAATCATGAACTGTCAGCAGACTGTCAGCAGACTGTCAGCGGTGTTTCAGTGCTTCCATCCTGGTTGACACGTAATAATAACAGCGGTGTGTGTTGTGATGTTACACACACACACACCTGGATGTCTGTACCTGCTGTAATAAAGCCACAGGTAGCAGCAAATCTCTGCTGTCTCATATTATAAGACAACTTTATTTTAGCAACCACCCACACATTACCTCACCGACTGTGTGTGTGTGTGTGTGTGTTTTGCATCATCAGGATTCCCCTCAGGAACAAAGTCCTGCCAGCCTGGGTGTGAGCCAGCCCCCCCACCACACACACACACACACACACACACACACACACGCCGTGACTAACTGCAGGCGTCTGGAGGTGTGGCTCCACCGTGAAGCATCTGCAGGTGCTACTTCATGACGCTGCTGGGACCCTCTGTGTCATCTCAGCCAGCCTGGACTCAGTCTGCGGTCAGAGGTGGGGGGGGGGCGTTCAGGATACTTCAGACGTCATGTTACAGGATGACAAAACTTGAGTTCTGTTAGTCTGTGTTTTAAGATTTCTGTTTCCACCTCCACACCACGCAGGAGGACAGAAGTTAGTTTGTGCAACCACCTGAGAACCCCTCACCTCACCGCCCCCTCAGCATGTAGAAGAACATGTGTTGTTCTGTGGAAACATGGTGGAGCTTCTCCCGCTGTAGACATACAGACTCATTCTGAAGTCATGCGGCCTGTTGATCGTGCATAATGTGTATTTCTAGTTGTCTGACTGGAAAACGTTTCCACCAGTCACTCATACTGGTGCATTTATACTGAACGTTCATGATCTGGAATGAGAAATCAGTGCTGCATTAATAAAGACTGAGAGTGGCCTCGTGTCTGCTGACCTCCTGTGGCCTGACTTCTCACCTGGCTGCAGTGACACACAGGTGTACTCCAGGACCGCACGCCTGTGAGCAGAAACAGACCAAAGCTGTGAGCCGGAGAGGACAGATATCACTGCATTAGTGAGTCACCAGCCAATCAGCAGTCTGCAGAAGAGCAGCCACGATGGAGGATTCAGGTCGTTTGAGCAGCTGTGCGCAGACACAATGCACATGCTCCTGAATCCGAACAACAAAAGCCTGCGCAGACTCGGACTGAACGCTGAAAGCTTTCAGCTTGTTGCAGAGAGAGGAGACGACAGGAGGACGGGACGTTTGAGTTCAGGGTCTTCGCGTGCGTTCAGATCCGCACGATGTCGTCGAAATGTGAGAAAGCAGGTCTGAGGAGGAAACAAGTTTGATCTGCTGGAACACTGAGTTTCAAACCTCACAAGTCAAATACAGAGAGTACAAGTACACTTACTTTCTCTGACTTTCTCAGTGTGATTCAGACAATTACTCATGGCTCACACGTGTGTGTGTGTGTGTGTGTGTGTGTGTGTGTGTGTGTGTGTGTGTGTGTGTGTGTTCCCAGGTCATACTGTTTGTCTGGCCGTCTGTGTGTTTGTGCGTGATGATGTGATGTGTGGGCGGCTCGACATCAGTGTGTGTGTGTCAGTGTGGGCTGTACTCGAGGTAAAGGCGGGCGTCTCCAAGAACAGTCTGTCTGACAGTGTGTGTGTGCGTGTGTGTGCGTGTGTGTGTGTGAGACAGGTCACTCTGAGCGACTTTGGTAGAGAGACGTAGAGACAGACGATGCCTCACCATAAAAGTGTCTGCGTGCGACCCTCCGATCCATCACACCCTGAACACACACGTCTAGACAGACCATCTGACCAATGCACATGTATACTGTACACACACACACACACACACACACACAGATGGCCAGACAGAGCACGTGGCAAAAACACCTAAAAATATTGAAGATCACATGAAAACTTTCATCAGAGAAAGTAACAAACACAGCAGAGAAACAGAGACGTGATTCTACCGTAGAGACAATTCCTGCTTTCGTGCCAATTAGCAAACATTAGCATGCTAACACGCTGATGTTTAGTGAATCTGCTAAACATTAGCATGTTAGCATCCTTCTTCAGTATCTGATTGTCCGACTTTATTGTTCAGTTTTATGCTAAGCTAAGCAGTTGCTGCCTGGTTTACCACACAGACATGAGTGGTCGCAGTCTTCTCATCTAGCTCAAGAAAGCTAGTTAGTGTTAGCTAGTTAGCGTGACTGCAGCTGAACCTTTTCTGCACCTGATTGGACAAACTCTCCCGTCGCTGAGCTCACCTCAAAGTCTCTACAAAATAAAAGCCTGGTTTCCTGAGTCAGACATCGGCTTCCACATTCCTGTCAGTCTGTACGTTCCTCTGCAGGTTAACAGATCCCAGACCAGCCTGGACATGTGGGAGCTGAGGAGCTGATGTATGACATTTACAGCCAGCAGAGAAGGAGCGAGCGAGGCAGCAGAGGGAGCAAGGACAGGAGGGAGGAAGGACAGGAGGGAGGAAGGACAGGAGGGACGGAGTCCGGTGCCTGAGACAGCCTGTTGACCCCCCGGCAGGTGACAGCTGTCCCAAGTGTGATTCCTGCCACCGCACACGGTAAAGCTTCAGCGTCACAGCATCCTCTTCAGTCCTTTCAGTGTCTCTTCAGTCCTTTCAGTGTCTCTTCAGTCCTTTCAGTGTCTCAGTGTCTCTTCAGTGTCTCTTCAGTGTCTCAGTGTCTCTTCAGTCCTTTCAGTGTCTCAGTGTCTCTTCAGTGTCTCTTCAGTGTCTCTTCAGTGTCTCAGTGTCTCTTCAGTCCTTTCAGTGTCTCTACAGTCCTTTCAGTGTCTCAGTGTCTCTTCAGTGTCTCTTCAGTGTCTCTTCCGTCTCTTTGTCTTCTCCGTGTTGTTGCTGAGGACGAACCTTTTCGTCGTCGAGCGCTCTGCGTTTGTGATTTACGGTGGGAATGTTTCCCTCCCCTCCTCCTCCTCCTCTTCCTCCCTCGTTCCTCATCC